>NC_041396.2:79878412-79915912 GCF_900747795.2 Erpetoichthys calabaricus | reverse complement strand
ATACAATCAGATTGTGATTCAGACTACGAATGCCGTGAATGTACTTACCCTGATCTACATGCTGTCAAATAAACGAACCACACGCCGTGGCGCAATGTTAGGGGCTTCGCCTCTAGCGCTGACGTCCGAGGTTCGATTCCCGTAAGCGAGTGCAGTGAGCGTGTACGCCTGATGAGCCAAGAATTAGGGCGAAACACATGTCGCGTACTCTTTGCATTATTTGACAGTAAACTATTTTCAACCATTCTATGATCTGCTTCTCACAACTGAAGGCACCGTGGCTGATGTTAGCTGACTTGCTGGCCAGCCATAAGCGTTACCTGGTAGGTAACCACCCATACAATCCGATTGTGATTCAGACTATGAATGCCGTGAATGTAATTACCCCGATCTACATGCTGTCAAATAAACGAACCACACGCCGTGGCGCAATGTTAGGGGCTTCGCCTCTAGCGCTGACGTCCGAGGTTCGATTCCTGTAAGTGAGCGTGTACGCCTGATGAGCCAAGAATTAGGGCGAAACACGTGTCGCGTACTCTTTGCATTATTTGACAGTAAACTATTTTCAACCATTCTATGATCTGCTTCTCACAACTGAAGGCACCGTGGCTGATGTTAGCTGACTTGCTGGCCAACCATAAGCGTTACCTGGTAGGTAACCACCCATACAATCAGATTGCGATTTAGACTACGAATGCCGTGAATATATTATATATATATGTGAATGTATGTATGTATGTATATATGTATGTCTATATTTATATATATATATATGTACATATGTATATATATGTGTATATATGTAGATGTGTAAATTTGTATATGTATATATATGTATATGTGGATGTGTATATGTATGTATATATATGTATATGTAGATATGTATATATATGTATATATGTATATGTATATATATGTTTACATAATCTCTTTAACACACACTACTTCTCCGCTGCGAAGCGCGGGTATTTTGCTAGTCTATCCATCCATCCATCCATTTTCCAACCCGCTGAATCCGAACACAGGGTCACGGGGGGTCTGCCGGAGCCAATCCCAGCCAACACAGGGCACAAGGCAGGAACCAATCCCGGGCAGGGTGCCAACCCACCGCAGGACACACACAAACACACCCACACACCAAGCACACACTAGGGCCAATTTAGAATCGCCAATCCACCTAACCTGCATGTCTTTGGACTGTGGGAGGAAACCGGAGCGCCCGGAGGAAACCCACGCAGACACGGGGAGAACATACAAACTCCACGCAGGGAGGACCCGGGAAGCGAACCCAGGTCCCCAGGTCTCCCAACTGCGAGGCAGCAGCGCTACCCACTGCGCCACCTTTTGCTAGTCTACTTATATATATTGCAAACTTGACTGTGACTGACTCACTTCCTCACTCATTCATCAACAAAAACACAATTTCCTGTTTATTTAAAAAACTAATATTTTGCATGATGGTGCTAGGTATTCGCTAAAAAAGGACATCAATATTTACAGGTAACCCCCCCATAGAAAAACTACCTCAAAATCTCAAAAATGATTTGATGGATTTGATTGAAATTTGGTGGTTATAGAAAAAAAGAAAATTAGCAGACACAACCTTTTTTATTTGGTGATAACTTTTTTATTTATTAATATTTATTAATATTATGCTAACTTACATGTTCTGTGCTGCAGGACACGTGAGTGGCATCACCAACCAATAGAGTGGACTGGCAACTGAAGACAGGGCGGTGTCCTAGACAGGAAAAAATAGACTTGATCACCTTTTGAAATGAAAAGAGAAACTTCAGTGAAGCTCTAAGAAGATTCAAAGCTCAATGTTTAGGAAGCACTGCTTACTTCTGTTAACTAGTGGCACTATTAGATACGCACCAGCTGTCTTCTTGGTTATCTGTTCCACTCAGTCGACCTCTTGGTGCAAAGTGTTGAGTGCAGGGAAGCACTCTTATATGAACGATGAACATGGTGGAGATTTCGATGGGTAGTGGACACCTTTGAAGTATCAAGTGTTGCAAAGCACCAACACATAAACGATGGACTTAGATGTCTAGTCTCGAGTGCTGTAGTTTCATTACCACAGAGTGAACAGCATGATAACAGCTGCATGGTGGTTCAAAAGGGAACATAGCACACCTTAGAGGGAACACAGCTGATTATCCTTTTCAATTGTAAAGAATACACTATCCTGTAAAATGTTGCTTTGTAATGACCATCAACAAAAGCCAAGTCACAAGGAAAAGCAGGAAAAAGCAAGAACTGATCTATGGCAGGAATGTTTTACGCATGGATAATTATAAAAGATCCTCCCTGCGTGGAATTTGCATGTTCTCCCCGTGTCTGCGTGGGTTTCCTCCGGGTGCTCCGGTTTCCTCCCACAGTCCAAAGACATGCAGGTTAAATGCACTGGCAATTCTAAATTGTCCCTAGTGTGTGCTTGGTGTTCTTGTGTGTATGCGCCTTGCGGTGGGCTGGCACCCTGCCCGGGGTTTGTTTCCTGCCTTGCGCCCTGTGTTGGCTGGGATTGGCTCCAGCAGACCCCTGTGACCCTGTAGTTAGGTGGGTTGGATAATGGATGGTTAATTATGAAAGAGTCAGCAACTCCTGTGACCCAATAATATTAATATTACTTACTTAGTATTTGACTGAAGTCTTTATAAAAGAGAACTTCCAACATCTGAGAAACAATTGGTTACATTTCTTTTGTTTTTCCAAATGGAGCACAGGCAGGTGAGGTGACTTGCTCATGGTCACACAGTATCAGTAGCAAGACTTCAGCCTACAACCTTAGGATTTTAAGTCCTAGGTCCAAAGCCTTAACCACTACACCAAACTACCTACAATAATACTAGCCCTTGGTGAAAAAAAAAATGCAAATATTGTGTACGGAAAAGCACTTTATTACACAGTACTTCTGATACATCCAATTAACCATTGACACTATAATGGAGGGCATTGTCTTACAAAATTTCCTAGGTGAGGCCAGGTTACAGTTTGTCATTGTAATAAAAAATGGTATAAACTGAGATGCTTTCCTTTAACCTTCCTTAAATGAGTACTTAATCTAAATAAATCTAAGAACTGTTTATCAATCATTACCTCTGTGAGCAGGCTCAGTTAGGACTTAATGGTGTAATCCTACGGCAATGATATGAAGTGATGGTGCATAAATTGGCTGCTAGGCTTTTCTTAAAGTCTATTGCCAAGAAGGTAACTGCCTTGGTGAATTTTCTGCCTTTATCATTTGTTTACTTTAATTTTTTTTAATTAAGCGCTTATTACAGTGAATAGCATCTCAGATCTACAGTATGTACACAGCCTCTGCAGATATTAATATTCACATACTTGGAATTTAGGCAGATAGGATTGGTCTACTGGTACATTGTGTTTCGAAGAGAACAGAAAAGTGAAAATGTACAAGGCTGTTTAGACTTTCTGGAGGTGCAGTAAACACAATTTTTTTAAACTTGCAAAATGATCCAGCGAGTCTCCGGGAGCTATGCCGAGTTTCACCTTGCACAATAGCCTATGAGATAAGTGTTAATGTTTCTAAAGTCAGTCTTTGTAACCTTGTATGAAATGCTCATTACTTGCCACTCCAAAGCAAAGTGGAGTTTTGTGCAGTAACGACACTACTACTTATGTTAACTGTGAGAATGTCAAGTAACCTATCTGGTCTTCACGCTAAATATATGAATGTGCTCAGCATGAGAAATGACATGGATTCTATGATATGCACTGCACAATTAAGAACAAATGAGTAGTTAGAAAACTGGAAAGTCATATACATACACACGTTTAACACGAATTTCGCAAGTGTTAACTATCTGAAATTACATTTTGTACTTCTTTTTACAGATGTACTGACAGCACCTAAGTCCTGGTATTAAATTTTGGTCCGTGTGCTGCTTATGTACAATTTGCACAATCTCTCTGCATTTGTATAAGTTTTCATCCCATATCATAAAGGGCTATATGGATGGGTAATTAAGAATGCTCTAAGTAATAATAATATAATACATTTTATTTATACTGTACAAGGCGCCTTTCTGAGAACTCAAGGAAACCGAACAAAAAATAAATAAATAAATAAAAGACATCAGAAAATATTAAAATTAAAACCAAACAAAGCCACTGTATTCATAAAGAAAAAGCCATTTTAAACAGATGCGTTTTAAGTTTACATTTGAAAGATGAAAATGATTAGGTATTTCTAAGCTCAGTAGGTAATGAATTCCAAAGCTTGGGAGCAGAATGGCTGAATGCTCCGCTCCCCATGGTGGTTAGACGGGCAAGAGGGACAGTCAGATGGATGCAGGAAGAGGATCTAAGGTCACAGGAGGGAAAGGCAACATGAAGAAGGTTGGACAGATATGGAGGGGCAAGGTTATGAATGGCCTTAAATGTTAATAGCAGAATTTTAAAATCAATTCAAAACTTAATCGGGAGTCATTGAAGCTGTTGCAAGACCGGAGTAATATGGTGAATAGATGAAGTTTGAGTAATGATGCGTGCTGCAGAATTCTGGACTAGCTGAAGCTTATGGAGAGATTTATTAGAGAAACCAAAGAGGAGTGAATTACAATAGTCCAGACAAGAAGTAACAAGACTGTGAACAAGAATGGCAATGGTATGGGGAGTGAGGGAGGGGCGGATGCGATTAATATTACGTAGGTGGAAGTAAGCAGACCGGGTGATGCTAGTAATGTGAGATTGGAAAGATAGATTACTGTCAAGGATGACACCCAGACTCTTGACCTGAGGTGATGGAGAAACAATGGAGTTATCAATAAGAAGAGAAAGATTATTGTCTTTGGATAATGATGATTTTGAGCCAATGAGGAGAACCTCAGTTTTGTCACTGTTTAATTTAAGAAAATTAGAAGAAAACCAGGATTTAATTTCAGCAATGCAGTCAACAAGCGAAGATGGTGGAAAGGAAGTGGTGGGTTTACTAGTAAGGTAGAGCTGGGTGTTATCAGCATAACAGTGAAAATTAATGTTATACAGTATTTACGAAAAATATTGCCAAGGGGAAGTAGATAAATAATAAAAAGAAGACGCCCCAGGACGGAGCCCTGGGGCACACCTGAAATAACAGCGTTGGGTTGGGACGTGAAGGTTTTAAGCTGAATGAACTGAGTGTGGTCTGAAAGGTAGGATCTAAACCAATGAAGTGGAGTGTGGGTAATTCCAATCAAAGATAATCTAGTAAGGAGAGTGGTATGACAAATAGTATCAAAGGCCACACTCAGATCAAAGAGGATGAGAATAGTAATCAGACCAGAGTCAGCAGCCATAAGAAGGTCATTGGTAATTTTAACAAGTGTCGTTTCTATACTGTGAAGGGGGCGAAAACCAGACTGGAACTTTTCATATAGATTATTGTGAGATAAGTGGGAATGAAGTTGAATAGCTACTATTTTTTCAAGAATTGTGAGAAAACTGAGTGTGGGTGTACATGTGCCCTGCAGTGGACTCACACACTGTCCAAGGGTGGTGCTTACCTTGTGGCCAGTCCTGCCAGGATATATTCTGGCCTATACTATTCACCCAGAGCTGAGCAAGCTTTAGTAATGAATAAAAGAAATGGTTGTGCTTTTGATCTGACACTTTAAGTGACTTACAATGCAAATGAAATCAAGTGTATACTACTATTGTGTCCATATTTCTACATGCGGTGTGGTGGCAGGCTAAGTGACTTGCTTAGGGCTACACATTTTTTCAGTGGTGGAGAATGAACCATTAGCCATTAGATTTATAGCTCATTGTCATAACCACTAGGCCACAGTGCCTCCTGGTGGTAATTTTAGTGATATTCTGAAATGATTTTGTCATGATCTCAGGAATTTAGGCTGTGTCATCCTAGATCATAGTACTCTTACTGAGAAAGTTAGTGGCAAATGATTGTTGACCTGATCTGATGGTTAATCTTCACTTATTGATATCATTCAAGGTGTGTGATTCCAGTCACCACCTAGTTTTTTAACGCTACTCATCTCTTCTGTGGAAAAGTCCGCCATTAAATCTAAAGAGAAAACTGCTTTCTGTTGGACTCCAATTTGTATATCCCACAATCCACAACTGTTGTGATTTGCAAATGTTTATGGTCACATTCTTTTACTCCATGTAGTAAATGTGTCATCTAAGGCAGGGGTGGGCAAATTCAGTCCTGGAGGGCCGCAGTGGCTGCAGGTTTTTGCTCCAACCCAATTGCTTAATAAGAAACCCTTATTGCTCAAGTAACACTTCAGCTTCACTTTAGTTGTCTCACTCGTTAAGATTTTGAACCCTTATTGCTTATTTTAGTCTAAAACAGCTGTATTCTTGGTTTTTAATTGCTCCTAATTAGCAATACCACGCAAATGACAAAAGAGACCAGCATTTCTCCATTTAGCTTGTTACCATTTTCACCTGTGTGTATTTATCACGCACTATTTGGACTTCAAATCATTTGGATGATATCCTTAGAAAGGAAAATAAATCTAGGATATGGGAATGACCTGACATGGCAGAGTTAAAGCACTAGCAAGCCATGCAATTAAATAATTGACAAGGATTGTTTTTTAATTAAGCAACTGGGTTAGAACAAAAACCTGCAACCACTGCGGCCCTCCAGGACTGAATCTGCCCACCCCTGATCTAAGGCAGGCATGTCAAACTCGCTACCATTCGTGGGCCGCTTCGACTGCCATACGTGCGTCAGCGGGCCGCACTGTAACAAATACTATTATACAAAGTTACTGTAGCTTTCTTTCCAATACAGAAAACTTTAAAAAATGTAACACTTAAAGTTTAAAGAAAAGCAATTTATTTCCATACATTCTCCGTACAACATCGTACAATTAGAGTCTTAGCCTCTTAGCTAGGTCCTTATATTATTATATTATATTCATTGCTTATATATGAGTCTTACAGTGTGAGATCTATTTCTTTTGTCCCGACACTTGGCATCTCTTGTTAGTAACCAGTTCGTCAATATCAGGCTTGAAATCTTGTGCAGCTGCAACTTTTATGAGGGATGAAAGGTGCTCGACGGTAAGTCTTGAGCGATGTGGGGTTTTGGTAGCTTTCATTAACGAAAACAATTGCTCACAAATGTAAGCGCTTCCGAACATAGACAGTACTCTCGATGCCAACTTACGGATCTGCACATATGAGGGTGACAGGTAAGCATACAAGCCTGGCACACCAACTTCTTTGTATTTTGCCTTCAGAATAGAATTTGACTGCAGTTCAATCAAATCCATTTGGATATTCTCAGGCGCATTCTCAACGTTGTAAGAGTATGGTGACGTAAACAGCGCAAAGTCCTGTTCGTGTGAACTGAAATTACGAAAACGCTCACTGAATTCATTGCTCAGTAATTCAAGTTGGAAAACAAATCCTCCAAAAATCAAATTTTACTTTACTAAGTTTACTTCAAAGTTTATATTGTAAAATAAGCCGATATGCAAAAAGCCCCCTGACCTACACTAATTTTACAAACTCAAAATCACAAAAATTTGTTAATAAACAACTCACCAACTTCTCACGTCCACTTCAGATCTTCAGCTGTAGTCTGCACTAACTGTTTGCTACAATACTAGCACCAAATTACATAAAACTAGAGCAAAAAAAATGTGAAAATATACGAGCTATTACTACTCGTGATGGTCAGTTCTGCCCAGTGGCCAGTCTCAGCAGCCCAGCCAGTAGTGTAGCCTACCAGGGGTGGCTCTAGGCTCGTGGCGGCCCTGGGCAGAGAAAGACTCGGTGGCCCCTTCGCCCGCCAATGTCAATATGGTATTTTATGCACGGCGGATGGCCACGTCAGTTGCAGACACTGCATAGCCGCCTCGTGCTCATGACACGCTTCTATATGCACATGTCCGTAACTTGAAAACCAAGTGGCGGCCCAAGATATTCTCATTACGGCAGAACGTTATAATACTACATATAGCTTACTGCTCCGACTCGAGTGACATTAGTAAATACAGCGTACTAATTAACAAGAAACACAATGTTTTTCGGCCACATTGCTGTCAGCTGTGTCGTTATTTTCTCTTTCTGTTTTACAACAACAACAACAACATTTATTTATATAGCACATTTTCATACAAAAAGTAGCTCAAAGTGCTTTACATAATGAAGAGAAGAAAAATAAAAGACAAAATAAGAAATTAAAATAAGACAACATTAGTTAACATAGAAAGGAGTAAGGTCCGATGGCCAGGGTGGACAGAAAAAACAAAAAAAAACTCCAGAAGGCTGCAGAAAAAAATAAACTCTGTAGGGGTTCCAGGCCACGAGACCGCCCAGTCCCCTTTGGGCATTCTACCTAACATAAATGAAATAGTCCTCTTTGTAGTTCGGGTTTTTCACGGAGTCACTTGATGCCGATGGTCATACAGACTTCTGGCTTTTAATCCATCCATCATTGTTGGAACATCATGGTGCTTTGGGTAGATGGTGGTGGCGCATGCCACCACCAACAGGACACCGGAAAAGGAAACAGAAGAGAGAGTAGGGGTTAGTACAGATTTTGAATGAATAGTTATTATAATGAATTGGATATACAGAGTATCAGGATTAAATTACAGTGAAGTTATGAGAAGGCCATGTTAAAGTAATGTGTTTTCAGTAGTTTTTTAAAGTGCTCCACTGTATTAGCCTGGCGAATTCCTACTGGCAGGCTATTCCAGATTTTAGGTGCATAACAGCAGAAGGCCGCCTCACCGCTTCTTTTAAGTTTTGCTCTTGGAATTCTAAGGAGACACTCAGTTGAGGATCTGAGGTTACGATTTGGAATATAAGGTGTCAGACATTCCGATATATAAACCGGGGCGAGATTATTTAAAGCTTTATAAACCATAAGCAGAATTTTAAAGTCAATTCTGAATGACACAGGTAACCAGTGTAGTGACATCAAAACTGGAGAAATGTGTTCGGATTTTCTTTTCCTGGTAAGGATTCTAGCAGCTGCATTCTGCACTAGTTGCAAACGATTGATGTCTTTTTTGGGTAGTCCTGAGAGGAGTGCGTTACAGTAATCTAGCCGACTGAAAACAAACGCATGAACTAATTTCTCTGCATCTTTCGATGATATAAGAGGACTAACTTTTGCTATGTTTCTTAGGTGAAAAAATGCTGTCCTAGTGATTTGATTAATATGCGATTTAAAATTCAGATTACAATCAACGGTTACCCCTAAGCTTTTTACCTCCGATTTGACTTTTAATCCTAATGCATCCAGTTTATTTCTAATAGCCTCATTGTATCCATTATTGCCAATCACTAAGATTTCGTTTTTTTCTTTATTTAATTTGAGAAAGTTACTATTCATCCATTCTGAGATACAAGTTAGACATTGTGTTAGCGAATCAAGAGATTTGGGGTCATCAGGTGCTATTGATAAATACAGCTGTGTGTCATCAGCATAGCTGTGGTAGCTCACGTTGTGCCCTGAGATAATCTGACCTAATGGAAGCATGTAGATTGAGAAGAGCAGTGGACCCAGGATAGAGCCTTGTGGAACACCATATAGAATATCATGTGTCTTTGAGTTATAATTACCACAACTAACAAAGAATTTTCTCCCTGCCAGGTAGGATTCAAACCAATTTAAGACACCAGTTTTATTTTCAATATATATTGGTGTGGCGGCCCTGTGCAGGTGCACAGTTTGCACATGCCTAAAGCCGCCCCTGCTGCCAGGCTGCTGCAGCCTAGCAGTTCAGTTGCGACGTCGCGGCTCATTAACATTGGACAAGGCCCGTGGCTATACTAGCAGATAATGTTTCCGGTACCGTAATGCCATGGGAAAACGCACTTTTGTCAGAAGGCAGAAGTAAGAAAAGTCAATAAGTAACACCGAAGATGCAGAATGATTCAATCACAAATGATAGTAATCATTTTGTACAAGTTTAGAGCTAACTAGGATCTGTCATGCGGGCCGCGTGTTTGACATGCCTCATCTAAGGAACTGTTTTTTTAAGATGCATCAGGGGTGCAGAGACCTGTGGAAATAAATTAGTGTAAGAAAGACTTGCCTGATTTTGATTTTCTTAATCATTCAGAGCACGTATCATCAAGACACACCAGGATCTCAGCCCGCCTTGTTTACCACTTCTTTTTCTTATTTTAACATTTGCTAAAGGAATTGGTGGCATTTATTCATTGCTCCGTTATTTTCTGTTATGCCCTTCCTGGACGGAGGGAAAGTTGCAACACAGCAGAGCCTGGTGAGAAGAAATTGAAAGAACCTGCTTGTAGCCTAGGCAGGCATACTATACTGCTAGTTAAATGGCCACATGGTCCTAAATTATAAAGGCTCTAAGACCGTGTGGACTATAGGTGGCACACTCAAGCTGTCCTCGAATTCTCCTGACTTTTTAAGCCCCAGTCATGAACAACTTCCAGATGTTCACCTTGAAACTAGTTCTGAGGCCCTGAATTCCATTTAGAACCCTAGATTTTGGACACGTAAGGCACTGTCTGGTAGCCTCAGGTACTCCTGCAGGTCCATAACGTCAATATTGAAACATAATGAAACCCAGACATGAAACCAATACACACTGCACCAGGGGTCCCATAGTCTCCTCTAGTGACTTGATAAAGTCTCAAAGTATAATTAGGAGTTCTCTATAGTTTTTCTTTGGTCAATTCAGGTACTTTTACTACCCTCGTCCTGTCTGGTAGCACCCCTCATTGGTCACTACTGGTGCTGCTATTCAAATTCCACTTATAACATGAATGAAGTGTTTAGTCAAAAGGTGAGCTGTTCAAGTGTAAAAGGAGTCCTGCTGCTTGCCATACGTTTTGTACTGAACAAAGAAGTATTTATCTGCCACAGCTGACATGTTTGCCAACATGTTAAAACCCATATATGAATGCATCTGTTTTCCAGACAGGTTTTCAAACAGCAGAGACAGTGACCATTATCTAGCAAGCTGTTGAAACTTTTCCTGCTTTTTATTAAGCTGTCAGTGCTCTGTGGTGCTGTTTAGGCACTGCTTTCAGCATTCTACACACATCTGAAACATCTGTGTTTCCTTTTGCCCTCTGGCCTCAGGCATTCTGTGCTACACATTTTACTGTTTCATTTGAATTCTCAAGCTAGTGATTGGGTGCCATATAATGGTGGAGTATACCTGCATGTCTGTGCCAAGGTGGTCACCATATCCCTGGTAAACATACTGACCACATTTTTGTATAATGAGCTGGACGCATTACCAAGGGAATATCAACTAAAAGTCAGTAATTTTCTAGCCCACTTAATCCTGAACAGGGTCGCGTAGCATGTGGAGCCTATCCCAGCTAGCATAGAGCGCAAGGCAGGAGCAAACCCTTAACAAGGCTCCAGTTCATTGCAGGGTGAGCACACACACACACACTCTAACAACACACTAGGGACAAATTTAGTATCACCAATCAATCTAATCTGCATGTCTTTGTACTGTTGGGAGGAAGCCGGAGCACCCGGAGGAAACCCCCACAGACAAGGGTAGAACATGCAAACTCCATGCAGGGAGGACCCAGGACACAACCCTGGTCTCCCTAATGCAAGGCAGCGGTGCTGCCACTGCACCACCATGCCACCCTCCACTAAGGATGTAAGGCCAATATTAGTCAGATTCCAGCAAAAATTCTAGGCCATACAATATTATTAAAATATGACATTGTAGCTGAAAAGCTACTGGAATAATAAAGTGGAGAGAAAGCCTTCACATGTTTGATGCAATGTCACTAGATATTCTATTCTTGGTTTTATTTGACACATCACCGCTGATTTAGGTCAAGGTGAGCAGCAGAACAGTAACAGGCTTGCAGAGATACCTGCCGTGTGCCACCTGGCTTTTATTAATTAGCTGGAGCATGCAGCCAATGAAGTCTTCTGCTTTATTGTGTGCTTGTTTTTTTCCAGTGTTACAAAAAAGAAAGCTATTTAAGCATATTCATGAGAAACGTACTGAAAATGATCAGTGAAACAGCGCAGCAACATACTGAGGCAGGCATCAGACTTGACAGGTACCACCCTGACACTGCTGTTCTTTCCTTCAGCAGTCAGCCACTTGTCCTTCAGTCAAACACTCTCAAACATTGCTGCTGACATGAGCCAAAAAAGGAAAATATTCACATTGTTATACTGCTTTGAAGCAAAAGTAAACATAATTTAGGATGGATAGAGTGGTAGGAGATTTGAGGAAAACAGAGGTAAATCAGATGATATGCTCGACCAGAGCAACTACAGTAGAAAAGAAGCCATTGGCATGCCAAGATGTTATTGCTTTCAGCGACCACAATAATTTTCATGATGGTAATAATTGAATAATAATTGAATGAGATGCTTAACTGAATGATCGTGGCCTTTGATTATTTTGCCTGCTTGTTTCCTGACCCTAGACATGTATTGATCTTGTACATAGTGTAGTTTCTGGACTGAGAATATTTTTTGTTGTTATACACTATTATACACATAGTCTGTATTTATTAAATGAGTTTACACTACTAAACCAGACTGTTATGGAAGAAGCAATGACAGATTCAGGGAATCTCCTATAAAACTGGAGCAGCACTGACTGGGATGGGCAAAACTTTTTAAGCTGGCTGTAGAAAAATGTACACTGTTATCCAACTGGAGATCCAATAAGTTTCACAAAAAAAAATCTTTATCCGGTGCCAAGTGTCCACTGTACAGATTTGTTTACTATTTACCATTTTCCTTTCTTGTTTCCTTTTTTAAAGCCTTCTTGTTTTTTCTCTCATTTATAAATGTGTATTTTTATCTAATTGTTGGCTTATACAAGGATTCATTCAAAAAAGAGGCATCTCAATATTGTCTGTCCCCACAGTGGTACCAACATGAGAATGTGTTCCACACCACAGGTCCTTAATGCTACAGGACAGTTAAGAACTATATGACTTTCACAGGGTGGAATTTCCTATAAACACACAAATTGCTCCAAGTAAAATAATTTGTACATACCTTTGTATCCTGAATTCATCTAATTTTGACATAACACTGAGCTCTCACCTTATTTCATTTTATAAAATGAAAAAATAATAACCGGGTCAACCAGAAATAGCATTTTTGTGGTTGCATTATATTGTATTTGGAGCAGCATGTGACATACCCTGCGGCAATCAATCGCTCCTATTAGTGTTAGAACAGTGGCAAAACATGGAAATCTTATTCTGGTATTATGGAATATATAATACGTTAGTTATGTAGAATGATATCAGTTAAGATATGCATATCTTAAGTAGATAAATTGCATCATGCATCTATATACAGTCTGCCAAAAAAGATGCAAGACCTTGTATTTCAGAACAGCATGGCATGGACCAGCCACTTTTCATGAGAAGTGTTCATTTAAATGATATCCGTGCAATGCTGACATGGCTGTTTAGTCATGCATATTAAGGTAATTGTGTGCTGTAAACTAACTCTCCAACCTGCCACACACCAGTGCTGTAGCTCTAGTTCTAGAAAGTTGATTCAGTTCATCTGGACATAGTTCTTTTCCAGGGAGATACGTTACATCACTCATTCAAGTGACTTTCTCAGTCTCAGTTGACTGCAGGTTTCTCCAACGAACCTTATAAACAGTACCTTTGCATAATGACCGAAACTAGCACCATTGACTAACAATGGGGCGCTGTGTGATCAATGATATGCAAATTGTCCATTGATCAATGGTCATGAGTACCATTCACAGAGAACTGGGGAATGACTGCAATCACAGCATTGGAAGATGGTGAAAGATGTACCCTTAGGCCCCCTCCTCGGTTAGAGATGGTCGTTCCTTTTTCACGTAAATGGCCTCCTTGACTCCTCGCTCAAACCAGCATTCCTCCCTGTCCTGGATGTGCCATCTTCATCACAGAAACAGTGACCACTGTCCTGTAGGTGTAAATAAACTGTGGAGTCCTGGCCTGACAAGCTAGCTCTTCTGTGTTGTGCCATCTGCTTCGCCAGTGGTTGTTTTTTATCCCCGATGTATAATTCACGGCAATCCTCTTGGCACTTAACTGCGTAAACTATATTACTCTGTCTGTGCCAGGGAACCCGGTCCTTGGGGTGGACCAATTTTTGCCGTAGCGTGTTTTGGGGTTTGAAAGCCACCAAGACCTGGTGTTTTGAAAAAATGCGTCTCAGCTGTTCCGATACTCCTGACACATAAGGGATCACCAAAGGTTTTCGCTTAGGCAGTGGTTGTCCTTCCTCTCTCCTGGATTGCTTAGAGCATTCTTTAGGTTTCTTCTCTGCTTTGACAAAAGTCCAACTGGGATAACCACATTTTCTCAGGGCCTTTTTGATATGATGTTCTTCTGCTTCCCTGGCCTCTGTGTCTGTGGGTATGGTATTTGCTCTGTGTTGTAGAGTCCTGATGACACCTATTTTGTGCTCTAGTGGATGGTGAGAGTCAAACCTTACATACTGATCATATGCATTAGTTTACGGTACACATCAACTTTCAAATGTCCCCCATTGCTGATGGAAATTTCACAATCTAAGAAAGCTAGCCTGTCACGTTTCATGTCCTCCCTGGTGAACTGGATGAGTTTGTCCACTAAGCTGATGTGGTCAGTGAATTGTGGTATCTCCTGAGATTTGATTTTCACCCAGGTGTCGTCCACATACCTGAACCAATGGCTCAGTGGTGTTCCAGGATAGGATAATAGTGCCCTCTTTTCCACTTTATCCATATACAGATTGGCCACAATAGGTAAAACTGGGGAAACCATGGCGCACCCATGTTTCTGCCTGTAGTACTGGCCTTTCTATATGAAATATGTGGATTGAAGACATAGTTCCAAGAGCAGACACACTTGGTCTGTGCTGAGAGTGGTCCTTTTACTGAATGTGGGGTCATCCTGTAATCTCTTACGGTCCACCTCCACTGCTTCTGTAACTGGAACGCAAGTGAATAGAGATGTAACATCATATGAGACCATTGTTTCCTCTGCCTCCATAATGACATCTCTCACCTTCTCCACAAAATCCAAAGTGTTCTGAATATGGTGTTTTGAGCTGCCTACCAACAGGTTGAGGACAGCGGCCAGGAAGTTTGAAATGTTATATGTAACCAAATTGATCATGCAGACAATGGGTCTTAACGGTGCATCCTGTTTATGTATCTTCGGTAAACCATACAGACTTGGTGTAGCTCTCCCTGGGTATAATCTGTGGTATGAGGTCCGGTCAATAGCGTTGTCATGCACTAACTGCTTGAGACAATCTATCACCTTTTTCCTGTAACCACTACTTGGATCTCATTTTAGGGGTTCATATGTGTTTTTGTCACTAAGCAGAGACAAACTTTTCTCATGATAGTCTGTCTGGTTTAGCAACACTGTGCACCTCCCCTTGTCTGCTGGAAGGATGATGATGTTGTCGTCCTTACTGAGTGCCATGAGAGCCTTCCTCTCCTCAATACTGATATTGGGTTGCAAGGGGCTTAGCATTGCTGAGACATGCCGAAATGTTTATCCGCAGTTGCTCCGCTTCCACATCTGTAGCTCTAGTTAGTTAAGAATTAACAATGTTCCCCTGTAACATGAACATTGTCAGTATCACAGTATCATCAATTATTGGTACAGTCTGCTGTCTACCTTCACACTCTTCAGCATCACTGAGACCAAGTTAAGGGTCCAATTGGTGATTTTTCTCTAAATGTTTCTTCCCTCTTTCTCGAATATTCTTGAGGCTTGTCAAAGGATGCCCTGTCCTTTCCAGCTAAACAGGCTGCTGCCAATCAAGCATCTAGCCCCACCCACTGGGTGGCAAGCTTGCGGATAGCTGCCTTCCCACCCAACCTGTGAAGCAACCTATCATAATTTTGAATTTTATTTTATTGTATTTTTCATTTTCTCTGTGACCACAAAAATCATTTTGGCAGTTTCAGAGGTCATGGAATTTGGTTGTCAAATTTTTTATTTTAATATGTTTTTAGCTATGCTAAAATAAATTGTTTCCTACAGTGGCCATTTTGTGACTTGTGTTTTCCATATTGCAAGTGGTTACTAGGAAAAGATGACAGGGAGTGTGCAATATGTGATGTCATTACTGCTGTGTGATGTCATTACAGCAGTGACATAAATGTCAGTGTTGTACATTTCTAGGTCATTGAAATTTGGATACAACTTAAAAAACTTAGCATTTCATGACCATTTGTTTGAATAAATTTATACTTTGGTTACAAACTCTTTTCTGTCCCTGACCACAATTTGTGTCTTTCATTTTGCTCAATTAAGTGAACTAATCTAGCTTCCAATCCATTTGCTCCATTCCCTAACTGCAACTTCTGTCCCACGTCCTGGGCTTTGTTATTTAAATTACAGCGTAACTGTAATTTGACTGTAACTTCCTTATCCCAGACGTCACTCAATTCCCTGATTCCAATTTCAAAATTAACAGCTGTTTCTCTGTGCAGTCAGTATAAAAGTTGTCTGCCAGCTGCTATAATATAAGACTGTCCACTTAGTGATAAGGAGCATAGAATATTTTTAAAATTTATTTTTAGAGATGGCCCCACAATTTTGATTTTTAAGGGGTAGTTAGGTGGTTTAAGATTCACCAAAGACCAAACCCCCACATTTTGTATTGTGATTTGGGCAATTTATTACATAATAAATGCATTCAGCTTGCTTTATATTTTCACCGACAAAATAGAGCTGACCTTTAATTACTTCTTGTATGGATCAAGCAAAAAATTCAGCAGAGACTTCTGACTTCTTGTTTGAACACTGGGACTTATTCTCAGTTAATATGGAACACAGAACTGCCAGAAAGCCAATTTCATTGTACCTGTCCCCAAAATCACTTGAAAACATAGTTGAAAACCAGTCAATAGATGCTGCCTAATTAAAATATTTCTGCTAAGTTTCATTTGATCAGTTTGGCTTTTAGCCTTTCTGCCTTTCGATATGCCGGAACTGCTAGGAGAAGCCAATTGGGCTTGAAACATACTCATTGAAATCCTGCTGAATTCAATTTAGCAAAAGCATGCCAGTGTTATGTTACATATTAAAAATTTTATCAAAGTACTGGGGCAACACGGTGGCACAGTGGTAGTGGTTCGCTTCCCGGGTCCTCCCTGCATGGAGTTTGCATGTTCTCCCCGTGTCTGCGTGGGTTTCCTCCGGGTGCTCCGGTTTCCTCCCACAGTTCAAAGACATGCAGGTTAGGTGATTTGGCAATTCTAAATTGTCCCTAGTGTGTGCTTGGTGTGTGAGTGTCCTGCGGTGGGTTGGTGCCCTGCCCAGGATTGGTTCCTGCCTTGCGCCCTGTTTTGGCGGGGATTGGCTCCAGCAGACCCCTGTGACCCTGTGTTCGGATTCAGCAGGTTGGAAAATGGATGGATGGATGGATCAAAGTACTGTTTTCCATCTCTAAATATAAATAAAATGCACACTTTAGTTATTGTGGCTAAGCATCTCATTTCAGTTTCTGCCTCCAAGTAACTCTGTGAACCTGAGCAAGTCACCTGTGCTTGAATTGTAAAAGTATTGTATGTGTTCTAAAACGTGTGTGTATTTGTAGATAATTGTATGGTATCCTAATCGTGAAAAAGTCTTCAGTCAAATACAGAATAGCTAACAAAAAGTAAGAGCACTTGAGCAAACAGCAATGCCAGAAACAAACAGGCAGGCTGGGAGACAAGTAACCTCCTACTATCACCAAACCCACCTGAGGAGCCATAACCATAAGTGACCTAAATAGGTCAGTCTTAGCCTGGTCTTCTTGAAGGGCTTCTGGAGCCCTGTTGGAAAAGCAGTGTACCTATAATTAAAAATTAAATAGATTAGAACAAGTTCCAAGAGCAAAGAACTACTTCTTTATTGTAATATCTTTGATATGTCCTATGTGTGATGTGGAATGAGTACAGGAGCCTAGTTCATGTGAATCACACATTGTACTTAATGGACCATCTACAGATGGATGCAGACATGTACATATGCAAGTTTTTTAAGATGTCAGGATGTAAATGACTCATAATCACAGATGTGTTCGAGTGACTATCACAAGATGAAGGAGCATTTGCTGGTAGCTTGCACATACATTAATCAGATCTCTGCACACACAGTAGGCAAGCATATAGTCCTTACTAGGGGGCTTCGCCCCCTGCTCGCTTTGCTCGCCAACCCCTGGCGTTGGGGCATGACAAAGAGTGAGATGTATGATTTAGATATAGTACAGTGTGCAGGTTTGGATGATGCATATAGAAATAAAAAATAGAGTGTTTGGCATAGAGTAATGTTTTATTGGAATATTTCTTTGTATACAACATTAGTAGTAAAGATGGTGTCTTGTCCTTGAATGAGTCTTCCTTGGCATGGATCATTTATAATTTTAACTTTAACGTCAGATGAACGTCGAACACGTGAGAAGGCAACAAAAAGTTGTCCATGTCCAAAAACGGGTTCAGAGAGGTAGATGCCAACCTTGTCCATGGTTTGTCCTTGTGATTTGTTGATGGTCATTGCAAATGCAGGTTTAATGGGGAACTGTCAGCGTTTCAATGTAAAAGGTAATTCTAGGTCAGAATTCGCAAGGTCAATTCTAGGAATGAGAACAGTATTGTTAGCATGTGATCCTCTAAGAACTGTTGCTTGAATAACATTGTGTGTCATGGTGTTGACGACTAACCGTGTGCCATTGCATAAACCCTGTTTAGTGTTAAGGTTTTTTAATAGCATGATTATTGTTCCGTTTTTAAGGGTAAGGTTGTGTTGTGGTAATCCGGCCGGGTTAGTCTTGGATCTTGTTCTTTGTCCTTTATCAAGACCAAAGCAATTGTAGTTGCCGCTATACCTTCTGCATTTGCTTTTGTATTGGCCTCCTTTTCCACTTCATGTAGCATTTTTATAGACTTAGCTAATGGGTGATTGTTTATGACATGAGAGACGTTTCTCATTATAAGCTCTGTGCATTGTTTGTTTTCAGGAAGGTTCATTCGTTGATAGATTGCCTCATCTGGATCTAGGATGTAGATTTGTGCATATTTGCGTTGTTGATTTGTTTCAGGGTGCACTGTTCCAATGCGATGCAATATTTGTCCACATATGCGAAAGCAGTATGGGCCATTGCCTTTTGGTGGCCTGATATGTACTCCAGTAGATGCAAAAGCAAATGAACTATTGTAGGATCTAATGCAGTTCATAAAGTTTTTAATTTCAGGCACATCGTTAGTTAGAAGCTTCTGTAGATATTCAGGATATGAATGTAAAGGAGTCAGTCTAATCTGCCCCTAATTCATTATTTGTATTGCCAGTTGTTTCTTCTGGGAAGTTAAGTGAATGACAATGATTGCAAATGACATTCATTAATCCCAATGAATTTTCCTCAATAGTGGATTCATTATTGAAGGCGTTTTCAGCCATTTGGCTTAAGCGTTTAACATGTGTCTGGCGTTGATGTCCGCTACGTGCATGTTTTGCTTTTGGCGTTTGAGTGCCGCGTTGTTGCATGTCCAGTATTTGGGACGCGCTATTTTTTTCTTTTAATTTATTCGCCTCCGCTTTGCGAAAAGTCCATTTCAGTCTACGTCTTGCATTGTTTGTATCGAGCCTTGTCCGTTTTTGTATGTCGGTCATTTGAGCTTTCTCCTTTTGGAGTCCTGCTTTCTTTTTTTCTGGCAGTTCATTTGCGCTTTGTACACGTCTGCGTTCATTTATTTTTTCTCTTCGCTCCCTTTTTTGTATGTCTGAGACGCGAGCTCTTTCGTTTTGAAATCGTGCTTGTTTCGATGCAGCACTTTGAGACGCGTGCTGTATGCCCCTACGTTCATTGTGTCTGTCCATTTGGGCACGTCTCTGTAACGGTGTTACTTGTGCTTTGCGTTTTTTTCAGAAGCGCGTTTTATGCTCCGCCGTCTATTTTGTTGTTTTTTTCGTGTTCGTGTGTTTGTTCCTGTTATCCTTTCCGAATCGTTTTGTACCCGTGATCGTGTATTCATGACTTGTTTCTTTCTCAGCATGCGAAATATGGATAAGTAATAAGGAGGATCGCACTCACTGTTAATATGTTTCCTTTTCTGCAGTTGAACGGTTAATAGTGCTTTATTGTAAGGAGATCCACCTATGCTGACACCTATGCCGCCTAGTGTGAAGGTGTTGACGTTCACTTTAGAATATGTGGCTTTGGGTGTCACTTCTTATGGATGTGTGGGGGGGGGGGTGAGGATTGTTGTTGCGTGAGCATCTTCTTTCTTTTTGTGTTCCTGTGTCTTGTTGAATCCCGCTCTTTGTGTGTGTCCCGTCCCTTGCTTGTAGGGTCTGTGGGGTGGTTTTGTGTTCTTTTTTTTGTGTTCCATGGGCTTGTTGAATCCCCCTCTTGGTGTGTGTCCCGTCTGGTGCCTGTAGGGGGGGGGTGGGGGGTGCCTTGTTGTTGTGCGCGAGCCTCTTTTTTTTTTTTTTTTTGGGTCTAGTTTCGTGTGCAATGTGTTTTGTGCTTTGCCTGCGTTTGACTATTTTTTTATGTGCCTTTTCCTTTTTTCGGTGCTTGTTGCGCCTCATTTCTTTGACTACTTTTTTCTCTTTTTTCTGTGCTCACTCCTTTTTTCTGTGGTCTTGTCCGCCTCTCTCGGCCCCTCATCCGCCTCTCGCGGCCTCTTTTGTCCCCCTCTCGCGGCTCCTTATCCGCCTCTCGCGGACTCTTTTCGCGCCTGCGCAGTACGTCTTTTTGCGGCTACGGTCCATGGCCGGATGTCCCTGCGTCCATCCGGTTTAGCATTCTCGGTTAGTAATATGGATAAGACACCTTCCCTGAAGGGGGGGATGGTAGATGGATGTATTCTGACCAGTCGACCTTTTCAAACTAAAAGCAAGCCTGCTTTGTTTAAATTATAAAGATGGTCTTTTGGTTGTGTGCTTTACTGTCCTGGCTCTCGTCTGATCCTCATGAGCAGCCAGCTAATCCCAGAGGCAATATCTACAACTTCTGATAAACCTCACTGAACCTCTTTAAGATCGTTAGCAAGTGTAATCCATCAGTATTTACTTCTAGACAGGTTGCCATAGAAACGAGTCATGAAAGCAATCCGCACATTCCCAAGTTAATCCACTAAGAATAAAAAAGGATTAAGAAGAATGATTTGGAAGTAAGTGATTGGGATGATTCCTTGGCTTGCACTTGAATTCCACATTGTCAGCACTAAAGGAATTGGAAAGATGTGAGGAACACCTGGAAAGACCGGGCCAACTCCTTGGCTCAAGTGCTACTATAAGAAATGTGACTAGGGAACCAAAAGGGGGAGGTGTTAGTGTGCTGCTTCATGAAGTTAACTTCAGAGAACATGAAGAGGGTTATTGGTTTTCAAGTTCCCACATATTACTTATATCAACTATGATAAACCAGGTCCCTGCCCAGGACTTTTATGACCCTCTATTGGTAAATAACTGAATGAATGTTGGCAGTCAAAACACAAGCAGCCGAACACATGATAAGCCAGACCACAGTAACAGTTGATTATCTTATAATTAACCACAGATACTGCTTGCCCTTCCAACAAACTAGTATTCAGTTTCATCAGTGAAGTTAATTCCATACCCCACAAATAAAAAAAGCAATTCTGCAAGGAGACAATATTAGTTATAATCCAAATGTCTACCAAAATTAGATTCACTTGCACAGCATCAGCAATCCTAAATGTACTGACCATCTTTTATTATTTGATAAGTTAGGTAAGATAGAGTTTTATTCAGGAGGGGAACACTTATGAACAAAAAGATTTTTTAACAAAGATGGCCTTGTATCCAAAGGGAGCTGTAGAATACGAGTATAATCTTAGCTGGTCATTATTGTAGTATTGTAGGCAACTGAGGCCCCTTCTTCAGGAAAGATGTAAAGATTAAAATTAAAGATTAAGATTATATCTTGCCTGAAGAAGGGGCCTGAGTTGCCTCGAAAGATTGCATATGTAATCTTTCTATATAGTTAGCCAATAAAAGGTGTCATTTTGCTTAACTTCTCACTACATATTGTATAGGATTGTAACATCATTTATCTGTCTTTGGGTCTTTCTGTTGCCATGCCTTTCTACTTCATTCTCTGTCTGTTTTGCTATCTAACTACCCGCCTGTATCCTTACTTGTTAGCCTATTAGTCTTCCTGCCTGTTTACCCCTTTTAATTGTATCTACCTGCCAGGCCATGTACCCCTTTGCCTTTGTCTGTGCAAGACTGCCTGGCAACTTTCTCCTTAGTCCACAGACCTGCCTAGCTGTCTCTGTCTGTCTGCTTAGCAGCCCACTAGTCTTAATCTCTTGTATGTCTACATGCCTGCCTATCTGCTAATACAACTGTCTACCTGTTCACCTGCCTCGCTGCCCATCTGTCTATCTGCCTTCTTTCTAGGCTGCTGTGTAATATTAATTCTGCATGATTATTCAGAACAATCATTTGCAATGATTCACCAGGAGTATAAAGTGCAGTCTCAGTATTATTAATACAAGTATCACAAAAAGGGATACTCTACAATGTAGTGCCTAGAATAACAGATGAGGTGCTTCACTCAAGCTTGCAAATCTCAGTCGGTGGCTCTGTAACCATGGAAACAGAGTCTTTAGCACAAGGTTTCACTGATGTGGTGTGCATCTTTTTCAGAAAAGGGGTGGCTGCAGAGAGAGAGAGAGAGAGTAAAAGAGTAACAAAGGCAGCGAATTGACAGGGAATTTCTAATCGCAGGTGGTGTGGCCTTGAGGCAGGCAAACACCCCTTGACATTGACTTTCTAGTCAATTTCAAACAACCAAGGTCACCTTAATGGAGGGGTGGTATGTTGATGGATCTTGTCTCAATAATTATTCTCGTATCAAATGCCGAACTGTGCTGACACTTTTGTGTGAATTAGTCTGATTACTGCAGCAATAGT
The DNA here is from genome assembly GCF_900747795.2 of Erpetoichthys calabaricus. Classification (NCBI taxonomy): domain Eukaryota; kingdom Metazoa; phylum Chordata; class Cladistia; order Polypteriformes; family Polypteridae; genus Erpetoichthys; species Erpetoichthys calabaricus. The sequence continues at coordinate 79,893,052 of NC_041396.2, read as the reverse complement.
GATTCACCAATCTAAAAAGAGTACTTAGCAAGATCTGCCTTTTAGTTTCTATATCCAGCTACTCTTGATCTTTTGCTCACTCTCCAAAGGTTGAGCGCTTCAATTCCAAAAGTTACACACCAGCAGCATACTGTATTTATGTTAGGGTATTCCAACCTGCTATATTTTTGTACTGTGGCTGAATCTGCATTAAAAGCCGGTACATAATAAAAGTTGTATTACTCACCCTGAGCAAGTCAAACAACTTCACATGCAAAGTATTATCTGTGTTCAGTGTGTCAGAGAGCCTGGGTTAAATGAGTGATGATAATGACCTTACAAATGGTGTAGACTTTACCCACAGAGTGGTAGCACAACAGATAACATAACGCAATCCTACATAATCTAATTGAGGATGGTGAAGTGCCCAAGCTTACCACAGCAAGGCAGGAAGGAGTCTTGGAAAGGGCACCAGTCCATCACAGGTTAGCACCACCTCAATATATTTAACAATAGTTACCATTAACACACTCCCATGTCCACAGCAGAGATCTGAGTTTAATAACCTCTAGCATGTCACAACAATTTAGTTAAGAGACAGTAAGTCAAATCCATTAATTTGGGATATGGTTTGACTCCAGTGACTGGGCACATACTGCTTGGTAAGGTGGGCAAAGGCAGAGGTCCTTCTATAGACTTCCCCATCTCTGAGCAGACAGCTAACTATGTAGTGCTTTCACCATAAGCAAATATTCCAGTGGGTTACTTCCATGTGTATTGACATTTAAGGCACACCTTAAAGTGCACTTTTTTCAACCTGTAAGTATTGAAAGGAATTCACACATGTTTAAGAAGCCATTTCTTGCTTTTTTGGTTCTATAAGTAGTATACCTATTTTGGGGTTAAACTGCTAGAATACAATCCTCTTTCTGGGAATATGAGGGCCCACATTAACCTTGGGGACCCTAAGCAGTCATTTAGCTCACTTTTGCCAAGAAATGGGCCGAGCATGATATAGCAGAGCATTTACAGTGCCATCTGAGATGGACCAAATGTTAATGCATCAGGATGTTCTGAATTTGCACTTCCTCATGAAAAGGAACCTTCTAACCAAATCACAGATGTGTACTTTAGGTACCTAACAAAATGTATATTGTCAGATACAGGACAATCTTCTGAGGCACTCGCTAACCACCTGCACTCTGGCTGTAGTGGCTCCTTCGGCGAAGCGCAACTCGTCACTAAGACATCCGTCTGTCATCCAATCCTTTCTACACTGCTCCAGGTGTGCAAACCTGAAGGCAGTATAACCTTTACCATGTGCACCATTCAGGAAGAATGCTGCACTCCACAGCACCCTTGTGAGGTTATTGAAGCCCATCACACAAGAAATTCTCACTAAGGCACAAATTCCAGCCTTCCTTTTTTTACAGTACCCACTGTGCCCCTCAATTCAAGGCTCCTATCTCTATGTATAGATGCAGAGGCTAGATTTATTAAAATTTATAATTTATACTCTTGTTCTTCTTTATGCTCACTGCCCGGTCATTTGTATTTTCCATTATACATTGTTATGCTGTCCTGCTTACTCCTCTGCACTAGTTCCAAATTTTGTCCACACCTCTTCTACTCACGCAAATCTCACTTAATTTTAATGGACTGCTCCACTGCATGTTTTAGGCAGCTTACAGCTAATGCCCATAGTGTCCTACACTATATCAACACTTCACCGCCTGTGTGAGATTCCCTTGGTGCTACCTTTTCCTGTTCTCTGTCCCTGAGTCTTTAACATGCTCACTGTTATGCACCTCACGTATGAACTATTGGATCTCTTTCATGCTTCTAGACTTCTGTCTCCCAGGTGTCTGATTTTTTTGTTTATCTTAGGTAGTCACATTTATTACTAAATCCATCAAAAGGTACTATATATACATATTATGAGGATGCAGTAATTAAATCATTAATGACTTAAGTGTCCAGACATAATGGATTGCCAGTTTGACCTCTCCAAGCTGAAGAAGGGCTACAATACATGACTACAAGGGCTTTAAACCCCACTGGATCATTCCTGTTTGTTCTTTCCTTTCTTGCTTCATCGCAATGCTCTGCAACTGCTTTGTCGTATTTGGGGGACGGTAATATTGTTGTTGCCATGGATACTACAACCAAAAGGAAGTCAGTCTCATCCAAGGCAGCTGTGATCTGCCTGCATTTCTCCTGTGCCAGGCTGTCAGTTCCTTATTCCTATGTTTTTTATTGCATTACATTTCTTTACTATCACAGTGATGCTGAAACAAAGTAATTAAAAATATGACACAGTAGTACAATGCATCTCCCATACCAATTCAGTATTTCCATTTTTCAGTTTACATTTCCCATCTGAAGTCTTACAATGGTACAAGAAGGAAACAATGAAAATTTGACAAAGTAAAGTGCTGTAAATACAAGTAGCTCAAGGGAGCCCAGTTGCTACCCCTGTTGATTTGGTTGCATTGTGGTAGCTGTTGTCCGAGTCATTTTAAAAAGTGAGCCAAAGAAGCATTAAAAGCCCAGCATTACAGGGTTAGCCAAAACCTCCTGTAGAGAAAGAATCTGAAGTCTCAGGTTTTTGTTTAATATTTATCCTGTTGCAATGCCACAGGTCCATTTCTGTCTGGAAGGGCACACAAATCCACTGTGTCTCCATCTTCTTTTTGTTTTTTGATATAAGGAAGAATGATCTAAGTGGATGACTGTGGATAGTATATGTCTATAGGATTTGCATTCATATCCAAGGATGTCCATGTCTGGGTATACATTGTTTCTGCACATTTTCTTATATGGGGCTGTATAAATTGTTTGTCATATGCACAGCCTTAAAGAAGGTCAACATCATTTCATGGCCAATTGCCAGTGAGCACTCTGTCTTTCTTCCCATAGTGTGTTTTATCCTACAAAACAAGTCACATCTAGAAAGCTTTGGATCCTGCCAATTGCTATTTTTTGTTATTCACCCTGCTCCTTGTAGTCAGGAAGGCCACAGCAATAATATAACTTCATATCCATAAAGAAGGAAAACACAGTATTAATATAATTTGAGTAAACATGACTTTGGTATTTATATTTTTTACCAGATATGTAACCATCACTTTTTATCCATCTTGTTGATCTTAGCCTAGTATACTCCTACATTTGACCCTGAGTTGGCACGTCAACTTGTAACATATTGCGTACAACACATGACTTCCCACAGTTCAGTTCTGTAGGCCAGTCTTAGCAGTCTACAGCATTTACACACTCCCTTTCTCTGCAAGAATTTCCAAACACCATCATGACTCCTCAATCTAGGGCATCCCTTTCACTCTTAAGCCTACTTGTATCCCTCTTCTACTGTTTCTCCTCCATTTCCATCCATTGTACCTGACCAATTATGTTCTGTATGTAAATCACCATGTCCAAGTTTGTGGTGACTCAGCACAGCTGAAAAAGTTATTTTTTAGGATCTTCCTCTACCAGATTAGAAGTGTTATTCAGCAGTCCTGAAAGTCTCCAAATAGCACCTGACCACTGGCTTTTCAGATGTATGATATGCCTTATATACCCAAAATCTTTTCTATAGAGCTACTGTCCCTGGCGTTACACTATTATTAGTGCTTTCACCTTCTTCCCCAGTCTTATTAGTCATTTCCTGAACTACCTGTTTCAGCTTCCATGACCATATTCCTCAGAAGGCTTATATCAAGCAACATTGCTTTGTGGCAGTTGATTTTGCAGAAGGGGCAACTAAAAATGTCAGGCATGAGGAAGCACAAACTTATTCTAAGAAACGTGTCAAAAATACCTCTTTTTTAAAATCCTAATTCAAGTGACAGAATCATTAGATACTGTGGGGAACAGCCTGGACACAGACAGGTAGACACGATGGTTTCACCCAACACACGTTTATTCATCACAATATTTACAAGGAAAGTGCACAAACCCAGTACCTCAGCACCAATCACCCCTCAAGTCCTTGGCCACAACACAATGCCTTAATAGTCTCTGGTCTGCCTCCACTCCTCTCTGCCAAGCTTCGTCCTTCTTCCTCCCGACTCTTGCCCCTGACTGGAAGGAGGTGGCCCCTTTTATTCACCCCGGAAGGGCTCCAGCTGCATCCTGAGGGCTCGTAGCCACACCCCTGTGTGGAGGAAACTCCAGCGGTGAAACCAGTAGTCCACCGGGTGTCTCCAATTCTCTTCCCCCCAGCACTTCCCGGTGTGGCGGAAGTACTGTGGTCCAACACTCCCAAGGCATTGGGGCGCCCCCTGGCGGTGACCACGGGCCCCTACAGAGATAAGCTTCCAAGCTCTGTACCCTTGGTCCCCACAGCAACCAGGGAGGACGCTGCCTCGTGTTCCGGAGGATCCACAAGCCCTCCTCCGGTCCTCCTGGGCGTCCTGGCCAGGCATGAACGCCCGCCAGGCACCACAATACAATGGAAGTACCATAAAATTAGAAGGATCATTAAATGTATTAATCAAAAATATTTAGGAATGGAATGATTAAATGGGCAAACATCACAGCAATGGAATATGGGAAAGGTTATCAAACAGGGATATAATGTCTGTCCTTTACTATTTGTGATATATATGGATTGTATATTCAACACAGGCAAGAAAGAAATTAGAAATGCAGCCTTGGGATGCTATAAATTAAATCTGGTATTGACCCAAGACCTGATACAGTATATGCAGGCGATATAACATTCATTGTAATAAGTGAGCAAAATTTACAAAGGAAATTAAAAACATGGAAGAGCAAGCTAGAAGAGAAAGGTATGATAATAAATATAAAGAAAAGTAAAGTAATGAAAATAACGAGGGAAGAACAAGAAGAAACTGACATGTGGATACAGATAGATGGAAAACAAATACTAAACATAGTATCTGGGAGCGATCATAAGTGAAGTTGGAAAGATAGATGAAGAAATCAGAAACAAAATAAACAAAGCCAATAAAATATATTATCAAATTAATAACACCCTAATAGGAAAGAATGAATTAAATATAAAGGTGAAGATGCATCTACTGTATATAAAACCATATATGTATCAACAATACTATTTTCTGTATCTCAAAATGGTGTTTAAAATGAAAGGTGATGAAAAAGACAGAGGGAAGACCTAGCAGGGTATGGAAAGAAAACATCAAAGAAGCAGCCAGAAAAAGAGGGATGACCATGGAACAAGAGAAGACCCTGGCAGAAAATAGGAAAAAAATATAATTATTGGCTCAAGATCCCAACACTGTAAAGTATAATGGGAGAAGATAAAGTAAGGAAGTAAGCAAGCAGAGCGGCATAAGTCATATAAGATATTGGTATAAGTGTAATGAGTTTCACCTGGTTTCCTGCTTCATACTGTACTGTCAGGAATGCTAAATCATGAATGCATAACCTCCAGCACTCTAGCGAAGTGGCAGATCTGCTCAAATATAGTAGCAGTCACACTGCCTGAGAGCTTCAAGTCATTTTGACTACTGCCAGAAAATCTGTAATTTATATATAAATTTTAAAAATAAATGCTATCACAATAGCACTATAACAGTTTACAAACATTTTTATTATTTGGAGCACAAGCTGTTTTAAGTGACTTGCTCTGTGTCACAAAGTGTCAGACATGGGGACTGAAGTGGCAGTTATGTAAATTAAAGTCCAGTGCCTTGGCCACTAGGCAACACTGCCTACCAGCATTTAAGCAGTGAAGTCACCTCACCTATAGCAAGATCACACTGAGCAAAATGTCATCGTGTAGTGGGGACACACATAAACACAATGGGGCAGTTTAGTGATGCCAGTAAATGTGATGGCATTAAGCATCATTAAATAGGCACATAAAACTGATGTTCGGCTGTATTAATAAACTGGTAATGGTCTTTATGAGAAATTCAGCTTGGATTTGTTTTCAAACTCAACACCCAAATGTTACTGGCAGCAGAAATGGGATATTAATAAGTGATTAGAATGAATTAGACAGGAAAACTGAGATTTTCTGTGTTTTCCTAAAGTGCCTCTCACTCAGACCTGGATATGAAGACGCCATGCCACTTTTTAACGGGTTGAGTTACTCACCCATTAATTACTCACTGTGATGACATAACTAATACTTCATATGGAATTAGACATTCCATTCATAGAGCACTGAATGCTAGTGAAGGCCGTGTTTGCCTGGATCCCAATTGATCTGAAGAGATCAATGAACTTGGTTAAGGCCAGCAAGAGGTCAGCTGGGAGGTGTCTGCTTTAGGACTGAAATAAAGGATTAGTAGGAAACCATTTTTGCCTTGCTCGTCATGTCGGCTCAGTTATTAAACGTCTTGTTGCTCTCAACTGCTGTTTTTTTTTTTGTAAATGTCTATATACACCATTCTCACTTGTGTCTGAAAGAGTATACCTTGTATTAAATTTAGCTTATCCTCCTCATACTCTCTCTGCCTAATGTTGTGATGAGGCAGAGGCAAACTTTGAGGCTGCCATTGTTCTTCCCTCATTTCAGCTTCTTTCTCCAGACCTATTCCTTACAGACATGTCTTTTTCTGCTCTGATGATCTCCACCAGCTGCTGTAAACTTAAGCTATAGCTTCACAAATTTCATAGCTATCTGAATAAAGTGCCAGGAACGCTAACTGTCTGTGCTTCACAGAGCAGCCGTTGGCCATGACTGTAGAACCAATCAAGCTGAAGGAAGCACTTGTGCACATTAGGACTCCCTTCTGAGGCCTCTTATTTCTGCTTTCAGCTAATTATTGTATGGACACCACTTTCTTGTGATATTCATCCCATTCAACCATCTATTATCAAACCTGCTTAATCCAGTTTGGAGGAATAGGAGTTGCAGCCTTTCTTGCCAACACTGAGTGCAAAGTGCGAGCCAGCCCCATATAGTATGCATAGCTGCTCTAATTATTTGCACCTTTGTACTGCAAAGCAGAAGAAATTAAAATTATTGAATTGATAGGGATGAAAAGCTTTTTGCACTCTATTCATAACTATTTTTACAGGGGGAAATCTGTACATCAAGTGGATTTTGTGCATCTGTCTGTTCTGTGCATAATTTACAGTATGAAAGAATCATATTCCATGGTCAAATTTGTCATCCTTATAGATTTTTTATGAAACAGGTTCATGAGCCATCTCACTAAACCCAATTTCTGTTTTTAACCAAAGTGATCCAAATAGTTTCTTTTTTCAAAAAACATTGAAACTTTTGAAAATTATAGAGTACTCAAATTTCATTAAAATCATTTTTTGATGTTTTCAACCAATCTAGTTTGCTCTTTTTATATTTAATGCTAGAAAATATTTTGGTGGGATAACATGACCGTCTTCTCAATGATACCCCATCCATCTTCAGCTTACTGCACTTTATATTGTGTTTACTTCTCTTTTACTGTGTTTGCCAATAGGTAAGTATGCATAAAGGGGTATCACCCCATGGTTGTTATGAATAGTGCTTCTTTTAACATTTTATAGAATTTAATATTTTTCTTTTTGACTTGTTGAATTTTTGCTGAGGTTATGAAACACAAAGAATTTTGTTTAATGTTTATTGTTTACCTTCATTTTGATTTTGGGCTTGTAATTTAATTTTACCATCATGTCTTGAAACTCCTCACACTCCATCTTGTTTTTCTAGTCAACACTTCCATTTTATATGACTATGATGCTTTAGATGTCATCAGGAAGCCTTGTCTCAGACACTGCATCATGTGATGTCATTGGTACAACAATATTTGTCCGACTCTAATCTTTAAATTTTTATGTGACTGATTTATTCTAAAATAAAACATTTTGTCTACCTTTTGACTACAAGTTTGATTTATATATTGGTTTAGGTGCTTCATCTTTTGCTTACCTGATATTGTCCCTTGGTTTTGCTGTTGTCTTCTGATCCTTAGCAGTGCTCTAGTGACCTGGAGAACTCCACCTCATGGCAGAACACGGGCCACTGTCAAGTTTACTGGTTGCCTGTTGACAGACATTGGCAGCTCTGAGAGATCATGACATTTCAGTATAAACTTAGCTAGTAAATCATCAGTTACCCTTAGGTGACTCTCATCATTTCACTGTGTCTTTCAGCTAGCTGAGATTGTAAAGGAGCAGCAAATTTGAAGCCCAGCCTAATCACCAGGCTCCACTGTATCAATCAAGTCAGGAATTAAAGGCAGTGTGCTATTGAGGTTAAGGCACTGGCAATTAAACCCCAAGACTGCCAGTTCAATTCCTGCCTATGCATCATTGTGTGAAATTGAACATGATCCTTTGTGTGCCTGTACTGCAAGTGTAAAATAATATATAAAGGCAGTCACAATATATCTTCATTTTATAAGCCATCCTGATAAAAGTATCAGCCACAATAATAATAATAATTCACATTTTACTGTGCATTTTGGAGGGAATGACTTTAGTAAACAGGTCATCCACTTAATGAGTTTGACCTGGGTGAGTTTCCAAATTTCAGCAAATCCAAAGAAACTCCGAAATCTTTCAACAAAGTTATTGACCTTTCATAAGTCACAGTGCCTTTTCACTTTCCAGTGTCTAGTAGAAGAACATATAAAAAGGTATAAGTCTCTTTTGCTGAAACTGAGCCAGCTTATTTGTCATCTGATCTCATTTAAATTATACTGCAAATTATCCTTTCAGATAATGTAACAATTTTGTGAACCAAGTCATTCATGCCAAGTCCAAAGTCAGTGAGGATTTTTCTAGCTTCCCTTTGCCACTCAATGCCTGCTCAGCCCTGGGTATAAGGCATCAGTGGTGCTTTGTCTTTTCATTGTGCTTTCCAGGTATTAGTCCTCTGTGTGCCACTATAGCTAAGCATTAGGCTGTTACGAAGAAACAGGAGGAGAACATTGGCTCATTTTGCCACATAGGCTTGTTTTTCAGTTGACTGAGAAGAACAGTGAAAGCAATGTCAAGCTAACAGAAAGGGAAGGAGGGTTTTGGGGGGTGGCATCGTCAGGAATGGGCCATCCAATTTATCATGTATCTAATATTTAGAGCTCTTCACTATCTGACTTAGAAGAATGATGAGGGGGTGGAAAGGAATGTGTAGAATTTGTCCCACTGACCGACTTTTTAACAGTGGGAGGCAGAATAAACGCAGAGTCTTGTGCTGTACTGGTCCTCCACATGGAAAGCCACTGGGCCAGAGCTGCAGTGATGTGGGCAGCTGAAACAAGCAACTTACTGCAACTGTTGCAGTGCTATCTATTCATTCATCCATAAACAAGACAACTGTGCTAGCCTCCTGGTACTTTAATCCAAGCTCTTGCAAAATAGAGGTCTAAAAAAGCTTCACCTCTCAGACTGTAATACTGCTTTGATCCCACATATGATTCAAGCAATCACTGCAGGTATTTGTTGCTTAGTTGGTTGGTTGCTTTTTAGCTAATTGCAACATGAACAGGAAATAGGATACCCTATGTAACTTTAAAAAAACAGGCAACTACTTTTTTTTCTTTTTGAAGAAGTATAAATAAGATCAATGTGTATACTCATTTGAAGAGTTGTTAAGATGTCAGCAGAAAATGAACTGTTAGTCTCCATGGGTGAATTTATATCACCATGGCAGGCTCACATACAGGGCTTTTGCTTTCTAAATAAATCTTTCTGGCTCTGGCAAACACCTTGTTACATTTTTATTCAAAACACATAATCCTGCTTTACTTTCTCTGTGTTTAAGGAGCTATTACAATGAGAATCAATAACACATAACACAAGATGTGTGTAAGCTTGAAAAGGCTATGATATGTAAGAGAGAGCTAGAACTGCTCTGATGAACAGCCTGAGTAGTGTCATGTATTTAAGGGCTGGGTGAGAAAACTTAGGGTGACCCTTTGTTAGCCCAGATTTTATACAATATGGAAACATTAGCAATCTTCTGATCTTCACTATGGGAGAAATGAAAAAAGAAAATGACTGCCTCTTGGTAAAACTATTCTACCAATGCTTTATGTTTCTGTGACTATTAATTAGGACCATGAACAGCGCTTGAGTGCTTCCAGGATATTTTTTTCTTTTCCATTGAAATAGCAGCCATGCGTTGGTAACATTTTTGTTTGCCTGTCTCTTTGGAGTACTAGATGACTACTTAACTCAGTGAAAAGTATACAAGACAGAAAACTATTAAGGAACGATGGCATAGGAACAGTTAGAAGTTATTTACGTGTGTGTTTGTGTCTGTTGATGTCTGCTTGAAGAGTCCTGTAGGTTCCTATAGTGTTATCTGAGGTGATTAAAAGCCTACTGATCTCTCTATAGATAAACAATTATCATCTGCTTTATTTTTATTGGTTTTGTGAAGACTTTAGAAAAATGTAGAATAGTGCTGTGGTTGAGCTTTTAGTAGTTTACAGACAATGCTGCTGCTTTTACCCTTCTTTCCCCATTACCAACAGATGACATCCACAGCCAAGGAAACACACACATTTTTAGTTACTGCTCTTCTATCCACTATGAGCCCTCTTTCTTTTGCTAGCTAATGTTACGATAAAAATAAGCATAAGTTTGGGAGACAATAAAGAGTAGACAGAAAACGAAACAAACCTTCAATCCTAAAATATTTGAGTGGTCACTCTGAACCTCAGTTAGAAGACATGGGCATGGCTATAAAATGATGTTGCAGTTCAGGAAGACAGAACACAATGAATAGTCTAAATGTTAAGCAGTATCATGTAAATGCAGTTCACTGAACACAAGTCAGTCTCCAAGCAAAGCAGAAATACACTGCCAAGAGAAAGGGCAGTCTAATTGCACTGAACCCTAAATGTGTCGCAGTAAGCCCTTACGTAATTCTCTACTTACTTGTAGGAGTGAGAACTTTCCTGGGGTCAAAAGAACTACACAAAGCTTTGATGTAATGGCAGACTACAGACCCTGCACATTCCATCAGAGTCATTTGAGACTGAAATGAGAATTGATTACTAAGAAAAACTGGGCAAAACCTCTCCTCTTTGTCTGTGCTTTCAAAATTTTAAATACCATAATGCTAACACCTTACAAATATCCTTACAAATTCCCACTGGCATTATTCCCACTTGGCTGTAAGGAGGTGGTGTGAATAACCTTCCTGCACTGATACAGTGTCTGAGCACTACCTGACAGATGAGTGTTATTGAAACAAAGTGAAGCTCAGACAGCTCAGGATCCAATAATAATACAATATAGGGGTGAATTTGTTTCTTCTTCTGTCATGCTGAATGTAGTGTGACTGTAAGCAAAGATACAAACATTTAACTGAAAAAAATCTGTTTACCATTCTACTGCCCTGACAATATAGTAAAATAAAGAAATATGTGACAGCTTCCTTTCCTGGTTGAAGTATAACAAGGAAAAGTTTCTTCTTCTTTATGCCTCACTCTAGTCTTCCTGGAGGATGTTTCGTTTCCTATCATCCTGGTTAAAATATAAATGGAAAAATATGTTTCCTCTCATAATGCTTTAGCTACAGTGCTATAGAGTAAAGAACATGTTGTCTTTTTTCTCCACTATCATTAGCTGAAATGTAACAAGAAAAATAATTGTTTCCTCTGTTTGCCACACTAAGTTAAGCATCTAGAAAATGTCCTCTTTCATTCTTCTGACTAACCCTTCACTGAAATGAAATGCTCTTAACACCTTTTACTCTAGGTAAAGCCGGCAGCACACTACATAACATCTAGTTGGAGGAAATGTCAAACTTGACAAATAAAGTTGATGATATCATCATTTTTAGGATATCTGAATAAACAACTAGCAATCCTAGGGAATAAAAAATTAAGGCCCAGTTACAATGTAAGATATTTCGAAAGACTTTCTGTTGCAGACTTTATTTACATAGTTTTTGTGAGTCAGGAGCAGTCACTGCTTGCTCCAGTGACCAACGGTTGTGTAGTCTGACATCTCCAGCAACTCAGTTAAACCAGTCTATGACTTGTTCCAAGTTTGATTTTATCTTATGTTTTAGGGGCAGTTTCATGCATATTCGACAGCTATCAACCAATAAGCATTTACCCGAACTACATGACTGATGATCAAACAAACACGTTGCAAATGCCCACAACTCTTTACAATTATGCAAATAGTCACAGGAAGAATCATGTAATGTAACAGGGCCTAAAGGTGTAAAAAGGAAAGAGATGTTTTCTCCCCTCCTTCACTTTGCTTCACTGAGACTTTTGCTTTTCTATTCATCTGCCTGAAATGTAACTGGAAAGTTATTTCCTCTCTTATTCTTGCTATTTTGACCTCAGCCTAAGTACTAATCATATTCCATAACCACACTTATTTACACTTCATAGTACATACTGATACCTTTCTATCTCTGTGATTGAAAAAAAGATTAAGAAAAAAAGGATGGTTTGAGGTTTTAATGTTGTTACTTCTTAATTCTTTTGGTGTTGCTTTCATGGTATGCTGTGACTAATCAGACAGATCACATTGTGAAACTGTGGGGGTGAAATGCCGTGTGAAATACATCAGGTTCTTGTTGCCTGAAATTCTGGTGATCCTTAGCATTTCACAGGAAAGTGGGAAGTGATAGCCAGACAAAGTTTACATAAAAGAGACATCTTATACTTTGTCCTGCTATCAGCTGTAATGAAAAATTTAATTTGTCAAGTGTGCTTTTCTTAGAGAGAAGTGTATCATTCAATACATAAAAATATCCTGCTTTCAGCCCAATTTATCTCTTGAATTGCAGTATTTTATTTAATCTGTTACAAGAAAACTTTAAAGGGTCATTTGATTTTTTCCATCTACAGTACTTAATGTAAGCTGTTCTCAGTGACAGAGAGGCTTCCTGACATTTGTGTGAAATATACTTTTGTTGCACTCCTGTGCTCCCATTTTTTAACTGAAAAATACATTTTAAAGTAATAGATTTATTTATAATATGAAAACTTCTTTTTTCTTTCAAGTCTCTGTTGGTTTAAGTTAATTACATTCTACAGTTCTTAAGAGTTCATACCATCAAGCCCTCAAACAGATCTGATTTTTGATATAACTGAGAGTAACACTGTATCGTGCTTCAACACATGATTCGCCATTAAAAGAAGCAAAGCGACCTTCAAGTTCTTACATTGTTACAATAAATAAAAGATCAAAAATAATGCTTTACATTAAATATCAGCTTTCATGTCCTATAGTATTTTCAAGTATCCCAATGCTAACTAAAACAAAATGTATTGATCCACTTGGCATTGACTTATGGTCAAACAGGAATGGGATCCTTATTATGTGACCTTGCACCACCTTAACCTCCCATAGTCATTTGGAGTATAAGAATTTACTGTACATATTTAATGTTGCTTTATCTTCTATTCCTATTGTCATAATCAAGTCCTGAGCCCACACAGTTTACTGACGCTATATAGCATGCTCCTATTTTGTTCAATCTCCTGCTAGATACAGTATTTGTTTGTGTGAGTTTATATCATGTTAGAAAGGTTTCTTATTTTTCACACAAAATCCTCATTCCACTTTTATCGGTTGTTGCTTCACCAGTTTTTAATGTTATTTTAATGTGGCTGCTGCAGGGATTTTGACTGTTGTTGTAATCCAGCTTTTAGATAACAAAATCTGGTGGGAAACAAACAAGAAAAAGCCCCCTGCACTCATTCTTCCTTCAGACAAAGCCTCAGTGGAGATGCTAAGCAGCTATTCATATTTATGTTAGCTTTAAATTTTTAGAGCCTTTATCTTGTTGACTGCTGTAACATGCTTACTGCTACTAACAGATCATCATCAACACCATCATACATTCATTCACTCTTATATCCATTAAATTAAGTAGATCTTCAATAAATAATTCTGCCTGTCTATTATTTGTAAGATTTGACATTTTATTTTTAAATGTTCTTGGGATGTACAAAAAATCTGTTTCATACACCAGGGTACAAGTAACAAACTTTCAAGGGTAGACACTAATGTTTACTATACTTGACCATACCCTGAAGCTGAGAGAGAATAGGTAGCAGACTATAAAATCTTCATTGTGATGTATTGTGGTGACAGGAGGGGTGCTATACCTGCCATTATCATGGTAAAAAACAGTTAATAAGTTTTCTAGAAAGTAGTCAAGTTTTTCATGCTGGGAGGTTGCTTACTACTTGTATGCATGTTTTTAAAGGGTACCAGTGAAACAGGCCCTCCCTCAATACTGAAAACTAAATGATTTTACTTTTTAGGTAGTCTGCCACAAGCTATAATTTTATAGAAGAAATAAGTTATTGTCTTTATTATGAATTTTTTTTTTCAAAAGTCTTGCTAAACATTTGAAGCATTTTCAGATTTACAGCTTTGATCTATTGCACTTTTCACCAGCTACTTGTATGGCCTTAATAAAATGGTGGTGACATGCTAAAACAGATTGCTGGTGTGTTCTGTCTCAAATTATTTACTTATATCCTAGCCACAGTTACTGACATAAATTAAATATATCAAAACATTTAGAAGAAAACTGAGAGCTAAGTTCCAGACAGCTAATTTAAAGCCAGTGTCTTATTTGGGTGGCAATACAATATTGTAATAGACACTTTACATTTTGTTGTGAAAATGGTTAGTTTAAGTGTGTGCCCCTACTTAACACAGTGCACTTGTTAACACATGTTGTGGTCAAATGGCACTGTGCCTCATTGTCTGTTATTCTTCCAAAAAATT
>NC_041396.2:79823412-79870912 GCF_900747795.2 Erpetoichthys calabaricus | reverse complement strand
AGTATCATTACATCTTCCTTTCTTAAAGAGAAGTAAGGCAGTACTTATAAGCTTACATATATATATATATATATATATATATATATATAGATATATATATATATATATATATATACAGACATACATACATCCATCCATCCATTTTCTAACCCACTGAATCCGAACACAGGGTCACGGGGGTCTGCTGGAGCCAATCCCAGCCAACACAGGGCACAAGGCAGGAAACAATCCTGGGCAGGGTGCCAACCCACCGCAGATACATACATATATATATATCTATATCTATATATATGTATATATATCTATATCTATATATGTATATCTATATATATCTATATCTATACATATACATATATATATATATATATATCTCTCTCTCTATATATATATATATACAGTATATATATATATATATATATATATATATATATACATATATATATATATATATATATATATATATATATATATATATATATATATATATATCTAAATCCCTGCGAAGTACTGCTTTTAAATTTTTATGAAGAAGAAAAGCTTTTTAAATTGAGGGAAAATATCCCAATAGCAATTTGTTAAGGATCTGTTTTTTTGTGAAGCAGCCTTAACACAGCTTTTCCGCTGTTTTATAAACGAACGCCATATAAGGTCTTCCTTTTTCCTTGCTTCGCCAAGGAAAGAGACTTTTTATTAAATCCAATGGTTCTTAACTTTTTTTTTTTGTTTGTTTATTACGATTGTTATAGTTCTGTTTGTATACGACGTTGTCAGTTCAGCACTCAGGTTGTAATATGACCAAGCGGTGCAAGCTTACTGTTAAGAATGCAACGTATAGTTGTACATGAGAAAAGCAATCTTGCCTCAAATCAATGGCAAACTTTAGTAGGTCTATGAACTTAATTTAAAGTTTAGGTTTACACGGTGCTTTCTTTCCGAAGTACCTGCACTCATGAATATGTCTGTATGCGTCAGTCGCTCAAATCCCCACGCTTCGTACCGGCGAAGTACTGCTTATAAATTTTTATTAAGAAGAAAAGAAAACCTTTTAAAATTGAGGGAAAATATACCAATAACAGTTTGTTAAGGATCTGTTTTTTTGTGAAGCTGTGTTCACTCGAGTTGTCACTTCGAGATGACTTGCTGGCTAACCATAAGCGTTACCTGGTAGGTAACCACCCATACAATCAGATTGTGAATCAGACTACGAATGCCGTGAATGTAATTACCCCGATCTACATGCTGTCAAATAAACGAACCACACGCCGTGGCGCAATTTTAGGGGCTTAGCCTCTAGCGCTGACGTCCGAGGTTCGATTCCCGTAAGGGATTGAAGTGAGCACTGGTTTTAAAGTACTGCTTTTAAATTTTTATTAAGAAGAAAACAAAACCTTTTTAAATTAAGTCTTAAAAAGAGCTGTAAAGATATTGACAATAAGCTACGCAAACCCACCAAGACATGCAATCGTTTAAATCAAAGCGCGAGTCGAAAAACACCATCCCATAATATTAGTTAACGATTAACACATTTCTATATGTATTGTAAGCATACAATACAACTGATAATATGTTGCGCTTATTTATCTGGTGTACTGACATTTTTGCGCGTTTAACGGCTGAAGTCTAACGTGGTTTGTGCCCTTCAGAATGAAAAGAGTTTGCATTTACCTTTTTAATAAAAGGCAAGCTTTTAAGCCTGAGAAATCACCCCGTAAATGCACACGTTTAATTGCACATGTGTTAATATGTATGCTTACACAGTATTAAAAGACACTCAACAAGTACACAGTATTAAAAGACAGTCAACAATTAACGTCATTTATCTTCGTTCCCGCGTTTGACTTGTGCTGTAAATCTCTTCCTCGTTTTCAGTTCATGTGATTAGGTAGGAGGCGTAATACGTGATGACACGATACGTGACTCCGCCTCCTCCATTAGAGTATATGGACAAAAAACAAGTTCCAGTTATGACCATTACATGTAGAATTTCGAAATGAAACCTGCCTAACTTTTGTAAGTAAGCTGTAAGGAATGAGCCTGCCAAATTTCAGCCTTCTACCTACACGGGAAGTTGGAGAATTAGTGATGAGTGAGTCAGTCAAACAGGTTCCAGTTATGACCATTACACGTACAATTTCGAAATGAAACCTGCCTAACTTTTGTAAGTAAGCTGTAAGGAATGAGCCTGCCAAATTTCAGCCTTCTACCTACACGGGAAGTTGGAGAATTAGTGATGAATGAGTCAAACAGGTTCCAGTTATGACCATTACGCGTAGAATTTCGAAATAAAACCTGCCTAACTTTTGTAAGTAAGCTGTAAGGAATGAGCCTGCCAAATTTCAGACTTCTACCTACACGGGAAGTTGGAGAATTAGTGATGAGTGAGTCAGTCAAACAGGTTCCAGTTATGACCATTACGCGTAGAATTTCGAAATAAAACCTGCCTAACTTTTGTAAGTAAGCTGTAAGGAATGAGCCTGCCAAATTTCAGACTTCTACCTACACGGGAAGTTGGAGAATTAGTGATGAGTGAGTGAGTGAGTCAGTCAGTCAGTCAGTCAGTCAGTGAGGGCTTTGCCTTTTATTAGTATAGATGTATATGTGTGTGTGTATGTATGTGTGTATATGTATGTGTATATATATGTTGATATGTGTATATATATATATATATATATATGTATATATATATATATGTGGATGTGTATATATATATATATATATATATATATATATATATATATGTAGATATGTGCATATGTAGATATGTATATATATGTATATGTATATATATGTTTATATAACCTCTTTAACACACTACTTCTCTGCTGCGAAGCGCGGGTATTTTGCTAGTATATATATATATATATATATATATATATATATATATATATATATATATATATATATATAATTGTGTACCTCCATGGTAAAAGATTTAGGGGTAAACAAATTTGGTTGATTTCTGTAATTAGCACATTTAATTGCCAAAACACTTTGCTAATACCTTCTTGATACTGCTATCACCATTTTTGTAATATTTTAGCTTTAACAATAATATCTTGTTCAAACAAATGTAAGAAACAATGAAATGTACTGATACTTTTAAAAAGCCATACATTTACTACACTAAATAGGAAATATGTGTATATATACATTATTATGTGCATAAATAATAACCACTAGGGTTCGATCGGGTTTTTCATAGTAACAATCATATACACTGTATATCTCAGTTTTACTGCATTTTAACTTTTTTCTTGAATATAAAATGTTTTATAAAAGGTTTAAAGCTTGTCTTTTGTTTCTTGTAACATTTATAGTGACATGTTACCTGCTCTGGGGTGGAGATGTGGTCATCACTCTTGCAGTCAGATTGTTTACAGGTGTCCCTTTCGGTAGGCTGAGGCTATGGAGAAAAAAATGCAAGAAAAGAAATACATTTTACTCTGACTTTTCCTTCTTGGTCAAATCTGAAATGGAATAAGCTCCTATATTGAATTTTAATACAAACAATATTTATACTGTATACAGTATATACAAGTGTAAAGATTTATACGACTAATAAAAAACTGAAATTTCTAAAATTCTAAAATAGCTTTTCTATACAGTATAACAATTTGCAATTTAAACTAAATGCAGCATTATTCAATTCAATTTTTTGAAAGTAAAAAAAACAAAAAAACACAAAGCTCTCCCACACTCAGGCTCTCCTCAGACAGTCCCATATACATTTCCTGCAACCATAAACCACATTGTCTAAAACCCCACACCATCAAAGCTCTAATCAGAGATATTCTAGAAGACCACCTAGAAGAGCTTGAGGAATGAGAGAATAAGTCAGAGGTTGAGCTAAACAAATAAATTGCCACTTTAGAATGACTTTGTTTGTCTTTCTAAAGTACTGCTTACTGTGCTGTATATCTTGAACTTTAGAACTTTAAAACTGACATCTAGACCTTAAATATAAAAGCACAAGATTAGTGGGGTAAGTGCCACCAATGACATCCTGTGCAAGACTGAATAAGCTACTTAATTTGTCCGAGCACAGTAAAGTATTTTGTCATGATTTTCACCATAAAAGCCTTGATACAGCACATTATTTTTGTGGCACACCTTTACGGTATTGCATTTTATACATTAAATTATGTTGTATGCTTAGAGTGTACAGCACTAATTCATCTGAGACATGGGACATTGTTTATGAGTCTAGTTATCCCCCACCCCACCCCCACCATGTTGATTAAACAAACTTGTCAATCATCTTTGCTTCTTGCTTTTTACTGCTCATTCTTGTAAAGAGCCTGTACTGCTTTGGTCACTCTCTATCCCAACTCCTTCAGTATCACTCCAACCAGTAACTCATTTCTTCACCTTTGGTAACCTTATCATCTTCACATCATCTTCTCCAAATTCTTTCTTTTTATAATGGGGCTCCACTTACAGAAATTGCTCCCTCTTGTCATAGATGCCTTCTCTAGAATGGAGGTTCCCAATTTTGTGGAATTTGACCTTTGTTCATATGTCATTTTCATGTTCCATAAACTGCAACACTTTTTTCTGCTACCAAGCAGAAGGAAAAATATACAAAAGGTAAAGTCGTATTTACAAGGGACCTGTGCATTTGCAGTTCATACATATATTGCTGAATTCTTGTGATACTATATATTGTATACCACTCTTTTGACTTGGAAAATTTAATAGTCAGTCAGTCATCATCCAACCCACTATATCCTAACATAGGGTCACGGGGGTCTGCTGGAGCCAATCTCAGCCCACGCAAGGCAGGAACAAATCCCGGGCAGGACGCCAGCCCACCGCAGAAAATTTAATAGACTGGATAAAATATTTATTGTTATGTTATTAGAAACTTTTATTTGAAACTTTTTTCTGTAAATAATTTCTTCAGGATGCACAGAACAAGATCACTTACAATAATGCAATAATAAAAATATCTCTTTATAAAAAGTTGACACATCTGTTCACAACTCTGTTGTTTAATTAATTGCAAAAAGTCTCTTGGTAGAAACCTTTTATAATTACAGGGTGTAAAAAAACAAATTGTGTATTTAAGTATTAAGTATAAAAATTGTATACTGAATACTGAATAGGACAAAGCAGTTGTGGAACTATGTCAGTAGGTGAATTTACAGGAATGTAAAGACAGGAAAAATAGTATTGACAGCCAAGATTATCTGTCTCTCTTTCGCTGCTTGCTTTCATTTTACTTCCATACAGAACTGAATACTGTCAGTGGATTCTGCTGTATATAGTTGCTTCAGACTGTCCTGACCCTTCTAACAGTCTTTACATCACAGTCTTACTAAGGGTACAGCTATTCTGACAAGTTCTTCAGAACAAGAAAGAACAGATATGAAAAAAACATAATGGATATACTGTACTTAGGAGTACCTTTTAGATATGATGAATTTAAAGATTTAGCTGTTGGATAGCATTTTCACCACTCAACAGGACTTACATGATAGATAGCAGGCATAAATGTTTTATCTCAGAAACACAAGGGGTTGCATTTTCCTATTCCAGACTGTTAAGGTTGTTTTCTGCCAGTGTCTTTGTCTGCAGTCTACACTGTTAACACGTTGGATCAATTACTGGGCATGTGAAGCCCTTGTTGATAACGCAGACATGAGTAACAGTCAGTCTTTTTTGGGGGGGAGGTTGGTTGTGGATTAGGTAGCTTGGGGCTTTGAAGATCTGCTTGCAAGAGAAGGGATGCTTTCTCATAAACCTGGAACAGGGTGCTCTTTCTTAGGGAAAAGGATGAGCACATTTTTCAAAACTTTACTAATAATGACTCTACTCATTAGAGGAAACATCCATACATTTTCCAACCCGCTGAATCCGAACACAGGGTCACGGGGGTCTGCTGGAGCCAATCCCAGCCAACACAGGGCACAAGACAGGAACTAATCCCGGGCAGGGTGCCAACCTACCGCAGGACACACAGAAACACACCAAGCACACATTAGGGCCAATTTAGAATTGCCAATCCACCTAACCTGCATGTCTTTGGACTGTGGGAGGAAACCGGAGCGCCCGGAGGAAACCCACGCAGACACGGGGAGAACATGCAAACTCCACGCAGGGAGGACCCGAGAAGCGAACCCAGGTCCCCAGGTCTCCCAACTGCAAGGCAGCAGCGCTACCCACTGCACCACCGTGCCACCTAGAGGAAACTAATGTATCAAAACATAATTATCATACAGTATTTTTATTAATTTTAATGCTTAAAGAATTAAAAAGTTATGCTGTCTTACAAGTACTTTCTAATTATTACCTAGCTTGTACTTGCATTATTTTGAGGAGTCAGCAAGGACAACCAACAGCTATACATAAACAGATGCACATAAATTATTCTATCTCATATTCAACATATTCAAAATTCCTTTGTTTCATTTCATTTTTTTGTGGAAGTATTTGGTAATAAAACAAAAGCTTTATTCTTGGGGCACACCCTCTTTACTTATATTATCCCACTTATTTATGTTTGTACTTTCAGCTAACTTCAGATCCTTGTGTCTTGTTGGCAAATGTATTATTAACTAGCTTGCTGTGTACTGTACTTGTCACTTCATCAAGGTCATGACAATATTTGAAGAAACACATATAAAAACAATATTTCAGCTAAATTACAGTTAATATTCTCCCAAACATGACTCATCTATAACTAAACTAATAACACACTGCTTCAGGGTTAAGCTGTTAGAATGTGATTTTAATCAGATGGTGCAAAATATCAGCAAAGAGCTGACAATTATAGCAGCAGTTCAGCATCCCTACAGAGTTTCAAAAGCATTCCTGGCTGGGACATCCTAATTAAAATAACAAGATGTACCTTAAAAAGGTTTTCGGATAAAATATTGCAACAATATGACATTACTACCTATTATTATGGTGTACACATTTATTTATAATTTATCATTATTGAAAATTACTTTTAAATTATATGTAATTGCTACTTGACAAAGTACATCACAAGTAATATTGTGAACAAAAATATGCATTTAAAGTATAGGCTGAATGTAGCATATTAGGAATAGATTTGTGGCAAGGTAAAGCCTGTTTCAGTAGAATTGGATAACACAAAGATAAGATGTCATTTCATCACAAGGCACACTTAAGCATACTCAATCATATCACAGCTTTTATAAGTACTAATTAACAATGTCAAACCTACAGGTAAACCTACACATACATAGGAATGAACAAACACACTACAAACAGCTAATCACTGGACCACAAAATAAGTGCTACAATGTAACCTGTGCAAAAATGACATAGCAGGTTTTATTATAATTTTAAATGTAAGCAACTGGTGGATTTTCACTTGTTTTTGCAAACTGAAGATGGAATCAGCTGCAACTGACAGAGAAGGATAGACCAAGACTTCTAAGGCAAAAAAACAGTGTAAAACACTCACACGTGTTATGTTGTAGTGGATTATTAAAATATGTATGTCTAACAAAAACAGGCAGAGAAATAGACTCAAAAACCAACTTTCTGGCTTCTGTGACATCTAAAGGAGTCACTACTTTTCATGAGGTAGAGATGTTTCAAATGCTTAAATCTAATACAGTATGTGGTAAAAGAGATTAAACAAGGTCCTATTCTCAAAGTTAGTACTACCTTCTGTTACAGTATAATAATGGTTCATCTACAATCTGGTTAAAAAAAATCACTTGAAATAATACATGCCTCAGAACATACACAGAACATTTTTGGAGAAATTTTCTTATTTTTAAATTCCACAGCAGAGTTATTCCTGGAAGCAGTACAAAAATAATACTTAGCGCACTAAGTTTTTTTATTTTTTTTTATTTATATATATATTTTTTTTATTTTAGCTGGCATTTGCACATGAATCTCCAACATCTAGCTTAGGCTTTTAAAGCTCTTTAGGAGAGAGGGTTGCTCATTTAATATTCACTGCAATTAACAAGAAATCTGACAGCAGGATTATAGGGGAGTACAAATGAGGATACAATAATTACGATGCTGATTCTCTCAGTGCATGAATGAAAAAAGGCTGAATTATAGCTTACTTTTCATAAGGTCAAATGGATCTGCTGTATCCAAATATAGTTCAAGAACAGAAAGTGAAAAATAAAAACTGGAGCATACTGGATTTGGAATCCCATACCAAAGAAAATATTCCATTCACTTTAGCTCAGAAAAATTATCCAGTTTGTGTTTTACTCTGGAGGCAGCACTGTAGAATTTAGGACAACAATGTAACTTTGGACTTTAATCTGAAGAGAGATATATAAAATTCCACAGACACTTTACTTCACATTAACATGAAGTTAGAAAGAATTGGAAAACATTTGCTGTTGACACAAGAGGTCATAATCTGTGTGATGGGAGGAGTGTGTCCAGCCTAGTGACTTTTTAGACTATGAATTTAGCATAGCTTTAAATACACATCTGACTGCATGTTTGAGTGACTCTAATAGCATACATTTTATATTTCATTTGGACTTTGGGAGTTGTTAATTTGTTCACCCAATTTAAAATCTACTTACAAATAGTTCTATCAAATTGAGCTGTAAAGAACTAGCCTTTGCAATGTTTCATCAAGGCTGGCAAATTAAATTTTAATTTTTATTACTATTACCAGAAATCTCATCATTTTTATAATAACTCATCATATTCTTGAACAGATATCAGCTCAGTGTAGTCAGGAACCTAATTCCATAATTAAAGAAAGAAATAGCTGTACAGTATATCATACATTCCATCAATATAATGTAGACGGATGGAAGGCTATATGTACACTCTCTTCCACTTTCTGCATCACCCAGCTTCTTCACTTCCGGCGCTGATATCAAAACAGACTAGCTATGGAGTTTTCCATCCGATCGCTTCAGTGTGTGCCCAGACTTACGGTAAACAACGTTACATTATTCAAACATTGTGCCGAATGTTAGGAGCTAAAAAGGAAAAGGCTTCAAACTACCTGTATATTGTTATGCTGGACCTCCGAGGAAACCACCAAGGTGAGGTCCGTGCAGCAGCTGAGAAAGAGGGTGGAGTTGTGACTGATGATTGACATAAAAAGGGACCAGGACAGCTTACCTGGAGTCGACCCTTGAAGAACATCAGCGAAGGAGAGATTATGCGACTGGTACTGCACTGCCAAACATCGTCTGAAGCAAGAAGCATTTTAATCACTGATCCGGATTTATTAAAAACTAATATGTCTGCTATGAACTTACATGGGACAATCATGTGATTACATTAGGCTTCTTTAAAAAAAACTTTATTCAGGGACAGGTGAATTTGTAGGTAAGCTTCATACATAACAACATGAGTCTGCTAGACATCTTACCTTGTTAAAAAGCGCCTCTGTCTAAGCCAGCAAAACAGTGAATACCAAAGCGTTGCTTCATCGTAAGCATCTCAATTTGTTTCTTCAGCTGGAGGATCTCTTCTCTGGCAGACATGTTTTTATCAAGCACTAGGTTGACAACTGCTGTATCCGTAGTCAAAGTGTAGTGGTGGTCCGCGTAGATTTTATCATCATCTTTGCCCGGTGTGTCATCCTCCATCGGTTACTTTCTCCTCTCCCAAACCCCCTGTCTTGAAAGTGTAACGGAGAAATTGTTCCACTCAAACAACGCAGGGACTGCTCCCTTCTTCCATAGTCGCCACCTTGGCTCGCGAAAATCCTCTTTTTTTAAATGTCAGCTACAAACTCGGGTAAGGCAACTAAGCTCTCTCTCCGGATAACGACAATCCATTTAGATTGGGTTTCTGCATCGGAAAGAAATGTATGAAAATTAATACCTTGTTGTATTTACTGGAAGTTCAACATAAAGGTACACAAAAATGATCAGCTGTAGATTTAGTGTATCTGTACGCTGAAACTCAAACTTGTTTTTCTTGGACATTCTCACCACTAAACAAAATCACAACTGCAGTATGGCCAACTGAAGTGACTGAGCTGGCCAAGATTTCTCCAGAAGCATGTCAGCATCACTGTGTGCATATAGCCTAAACAGTAGAGTGTTGTACCATGTTAGCCATAGATTGATACAGGAGAAAGTAGAGTGAAATGACACCTGTTATTGGCTAACTAAATAGGTACAAATGCAAGCTTTGCATTTGTAATCTATTTAGTTAGCCAATAAAAGGTGTCATTTCAACCTACTTTCTCCTGTATCATATAGCCTAAAAGCACAGGAAGTCCTTTTTTATACAGAGTGTACAATGGCGCCTAATCATTCACATGAAGCAAAATCTCATATTTTTTAAAGAAGCAATTCTTTATAATACAGTACACCTTTTCATAATGAATACCATTACTAATAGGTATAGCCACAAGTATACTTTAACCGACTCCATATAATGATTCTAATTGCCATATTGGTAGGTTAAGTGACTCACCAAAAGTATGCTTTAAACCTGCAGCCTTTTCAGAGTACAGTGCAACACATCACCTCTAACCCGCCATGCATACATCAACTTCATTGTACAGTATATAGCACCTTGTGAATGAACACCATCGCAGAGCTCATTACAAAACATAGTACTGACCAGTCCGTTGTCTTGCTCAGCATCTATACTAATATAATAAAAGGCAAAGCCCTCACTCACTCACTCACTCATCACTAATTCTCCAACTTCCCGTGTAGGTGGAAGGCTGAAATTTGGCAGGGCTCATTCCTTACAGCTTACTTACAAAAGTTAGGCAGGTTTCATTTCGAAATTCTACGCATAATGGTCATAACTGGAACCTCTTTTTTGTCCATATACTGTAATGGAGGAGGCGGAGTCGTGTATCGCGTCATCATGCCTCCTACGTAATCACGTGAACTGAAAACAAGGAAGAGCCCCAAAGAGCGCTGAAGAAAACATTCATTACACAATTGAGAAGGCACAAGAGAGCGGCTCACCTGAACTGACTGAATGCAGCACGAGTGATCACTTCGATACTGCGGAAACAAAGCACGGTGTAAAACGTAAGTTTAAATTAAGTTTATAGAAACGCTCCCGGTGCCGTTTGCAATACCATATTTGCGAGATACAAGTTTAATGAGAAATGCTTCCGGTGCCATTTGCAATACCATATTCGCGAGATACAAGTTTAATGAGAAGACATAAGGTATAAACGAGACTTTGGATGACTTTGTAACGGATTAAAAATTGCTGTAGCGAGAAACTTTTAAGTGCCGGGTCTTAGCTAACATTAAATAAAGCCGTGGACATCGCAACATCACACAAGACAGCGGCTCACGTGAACTGACTGAACGCAGCACGTCGGAAACAAAGCACCGTGTAAACCTAGTTTAAATTAAGTTCATAGACCTACAAAAGGTTGCCATTGATTTGAGGTAAGATTGCTTTTCTCCTGTACAACTATACGTTGCATTCTCAAGAGTGTGCTTGCACAGCTTGGTCATATTACAACCAGAGTGCTGAACTGACAACGTGGTATACAAACAGAACTATAACAATCGTAATAAACGAACAAAAAAACAGCGGACAACCCGTGGATTAAATAAAAAGGCTGCTTCTGTTGGCAAAGCAATGAAAAAGGAAGACCTTATATGCTGTTCGTTTATAAAACAGCGGAGAGGCTGTGTGAAGGCAGCTTCACAAAAAAACAGATCCTTAACAAATTGTTATTGGTATATTTTCTCTCAATTTAAATAGGTTTTCTTTTCTTCTTAATAAAAATTTAAAAGCAGTACTTCACCGGTGCGAAGCGAGGGGATTTGAGCGACTGACGCATACAGACATATTCATGAGTGCAGGTACTTTGGAAACAAAGCACCGTGTAAACCTAAAGTTTAAATTAAGTTCATAGACCTACAAAAGGTTGCCATTGATTTGAGGCAAGATTGCTTTTCTCCTGTACAACTATATGTTGCATTCTTAACAGTAAGCTTGCACGGCTTTGTCATATTACAACAGGAGTGCTGAACTGACAACGTGGTATACAAACAGAACTATAACAATCGTAAAAAAAGAAAAAAAAAAAGCGAAGAACCCGTGGATTAAATAAAAAGGCTCCTTCTTTGGCGAAGCAAGGAAAAAGGAAGACCTTATTTGGCGTCCGTTTATAAAACAGCGGAAAAGCTGTGTTAAGGCTGCTTCACAAAAAAACAGCAGAGCGCCTTATATGAGCAGGCAGTCAGCTAAAGAAGGGAATCAATAAATAACTATAATCGTAATAAACGAACAAAAAATAGCGGAGAATCCGCGGACTACATAAAGGAAATGGGTACCTGAACAGAACAGTGAGTCTCAAATAGCTAAACAATAACTATAACAATCTTTATAAACGAACAATAAAAGAATACAGAACCGCTAAGCTAGGAGAAAGGACGGCCTTATATGGTGTTCGTTTATAAAACAGCGGAGAGGCTGTGTAAAAGCAGCTTAACAAAAAAACAGATCCTTAACAAATTGTTATTGGTATATTTTCCCTCAATTTAAAAAGGTTTTCTTTTCTTCTTAATAAAAATTTAAAAGCAGTACTTCGCGGGGATTTAGATATATATATATATATAGATTGTGACACAGACTTCGAATGCCGTGAATGTAATTAACCCGATCTACATGCTGTCAAATAAACGAACCACACGCCGTGGCGCAACGTTAGGGGCATCGCCTCTGACGCTGACGTCCGAGGTTCGATTCCCGAGAGGGAGTGCAGTGGAGTATGTACACCTGATGAGCCCAGAATGAGGGCGAAACACGTGTCGTGTACTCTTTGCATTTATTTGACAGTAAACTATTGCAACCATTCTATGATCTGCTCTTCACAAACTGAGGGCACCGTGGCGGATGTTAGCAGATTGCTGGCCAACCACAAAGCGTTACCTGGTAGGTAACCACCCACACTAACAGATTGTGACACAGACTTCGAATGCCGTGAATGTAATTAACCCGATCTACATGCTGTCAAATAAACGAACCACACGCCGTGGCGCAACGTTAGGGGCATCGCCTCTGACGCTGACGTCCGAGGTTCGATTCCCGAGAGGGAGTGCAGTGGAGTATGTACACCTGATGAGCCCAGAATGAGGGCGAAACACGTGTCGTGTACTCTTTGCATTTATTTGACAGTAAACTATTGCAACCATATATATATATATATATATATATATATATATATCTATCTATGTATGTGTATGTATGTATATATGTATGTCTATATATATATATATGTAGATATGTATATATATGTAGATATGTAAATATGTATATATATGTGTCTGTATGTGTATATATATATATATATATATGTGTGTGTATATATATGTATGTGTATGTATGTATGTGTATATGTATATATGTATGTGTGTGTGTGTATGTGTATATATATGTTGATATGTGTATATATGTATATATATGTTTACATAACCTCTTTAACACACTACTTCTCCGCTGCGAAGCGCGGGTATTTTGCTAGTAAATAATAAAGTGGTAGAGGAGTTAGTTGAACTTCCAACCACACTGTCAACCTGCCGCAACACTAAGCCACACTAGGTTATACTCCCTGCTATGTTAAAACACGGAGACACGGGGATATTTCAGCTACTATCTAAGGGAAAGATATGGAGAGAAAGAATCGATTCTAGTAAGCCACTTAAAAGATTTTCATGTGTTAATAAATGCAGGAGTTTGTGAATGGCTGCGTCAGCGTGTATTTGCAAAAGAAGGTTATTTCCACGCTGAAAATGAAAGAAGGTTAAAGACACAATGTTTCGGCTGTATATCCTTCATCAGCTATACAACAGAAACGTTGTCTCTTGGAATATACAATTTAGTGCAACTCAATTAAATCTGTTTCCCTGTTCTGTTATTATAACTTCTAAACAAAAACAAGATAAGTAGTGATTGTTGTTTCGAATCCACTGTAAGAATCAGTAAAGGTAGCGAAAATCCAGTGATATTTTTGTTTGAAAATGTACAACACACATGGGTAAGCACTGAATATGATAGCATCGTTTTGGCCAATTGCTTACCTTTGTGAAGGTGTGCCAGGATGACACCCGTCCCTGTTCAACTCAGCCCTACGGACTGGTGGGCAGCTGCTTTTTCCTTCCTTCCTGCGCCCGCCAGCCTGCCGTGCCTGAGGCACACGAGCTATCCGCGTGCCCGCGCCGCGGCGCTCAAAGGAGCACAGCTGTTAGCGATCACAGAGGAGGGGATTTGTGCTTTTGGGGAGGGGGGGTGGAGGGGTATCAGCCAACCGTGTCTTGCCGGTCCGTGTGGGATAGAGGGAGGTGTTGCGGTGTTTCAAGCCAAGCTGTTTCCGCATGGCATGAGTCGCGGTCCTATCGTTTGCTTATTCTTATTACGCCTTGAATGAAAGCGTATTTGAAATATTATGAGTCTTATTGCTAAATGAGCGGCCACGTTATCAACGGGAAAATGCTGCAGCTGCCAGCGCAGCGGCTTCACAGGACAATGCACTTCCCCTCAAGGTAAGAGAGGTTGCGTTACGAGGTGCAGGAGAGGTGAGAAGATAAAGCTGTTTGTATCGCCGCGAAAGAAACCAGCAACGTCAAATTCAAGGACGCTGGTTGTGTTCATTGGAGGGACAAAGGGGGAGGCCGAAACAATGCGTTTGTCCGCTGCATCGTTTCGCGCTCACGAGTGTCCGCGTGCGTCGAGGTAACAGAGGCTGCTTAGTACCTGAGCGCGCGCGCACCCGCCAGCTCTTTTTTTAACGGTTGCTGCCGTTGCGGCCGCCTTTTGTTATCTACTGTGAGAGCGTCGCTGCAGAAGTGTCACCATAAGTAACCACTTTTGGAAGGCTAATATCTTCTTCTTTACCTGGTTTTGCTGACCGTGTGGTGCTTGTAGTCGGCATACATTTTCATAGTGAAAAATAATGCCGTTGGAATAATTATGGGTACCTTAGCATTTTTCTTTTCGCCATAACCTCCGCCACACCCCCTCGGCTTTTTACTGGTTATATGTATTTATTTGCTTGGTAAATTTGGTAAGCTCGAACCGTTTGCGTGAACGGTTACCCATTTATGACTGTCTTGGTTATAAGAAAACCAGGGTCACGCTTGCAAATTTGAATATAATTCGATTTATCTAATGTCTAATGTATATGCAGCTTTTCTTAAAGCCTTGTCATACTACTCGATCACGCTTTCACAATTTCGGTTGTTTTATTAACCAGTCGGGAGCGGGTTAGTTTATAAAGGTTTATTTTTAGTGTACAGTATTGAAATGCATGGTGACAAAATGATTGTGGCGCTGTCGCTGAACTGGATTCATTCTCTGCATGAAGTTTGCACGTCATACCTGTGGGTTTTCTTTGGTCATTCCGGTTTCGACCCACATTTCAAGGTTTAATGTGGTAAGCTGAATGTCTGCCATTAATTGGGCCTAGGATGAGCAATTGTGATGTGTGCCCTTCTATGAACTATCTTCTAGGGTGGATCAATTTGGAGTCAACAAGCATTTTATTGTTTTAGTGAACAGAACTCCCATTTTTTCTCTGCACCATCTATGATGTTACATAGTTCAATTAAAATTTAAAATGCAGCTCACCAGGAAAAGGAATGGAGGCAAAACTGATGAAACCTATCACATGGGTTACATTTTATTCCAGCTATTTGCCAACCAGTTTGAGTGTTAGACTCTTATTTGCTTACATTATAGGAAGCATGACATAGTGCTGAATGCACTGGCCTTAAATAATGACTTTGTGTTCAGCTCCTGCTTCTTATTTACTGTGTCACTGTGACCAAGTCCCTTAAACAGCATGCTTTCCTTACGTAAAGAAAGGTGTATAGTGAGAATTATACTGTTTCCTGATAAAGTTGTCTCTTCTTATAGGTTTATCTTATAAATATACAAAAATAGTAATAATCACACACTATTTAAGGCAAATTGACAGGGTGAGTTGTCTTTCTTCACAGTATTAATGCACATTAGAGCACGCTTTGAGATCCCATGGTTATCCTTCCTGTGATCAATATTGGCCAGATCACATACTTGCTACAGGCAGGTTTCTTCTGATGAATGGACACCTACACAAATGACCTGTACATGTTTGTGTACTCATCAAAAACAAATAAGTGTTTCTGTGTGATATGGAAGACAACCAAAACAGAAATCACACTAAAGAAGTTCCATAATATGCATAGCTTAGTTTTGTGTTTGACATAACAAAAACCTGTAATAATCATTATTTTGATGACCATGTTTTTCCACCTTTTAGATTTTTTGAGCAAATACTTCAAAATAGGGACATTTCTAGATGTGTTTAGAGTTGTGTTCTCTAAAAGGTAACTGAGTTTTATGAGCGCATATGTTTGTTTACTCAAACTTTCTCCAGTCAAGAACAGCATTAAGGTTTTTCCTCTGAGTACTGTTTTTGTCCTTTATCTCCACAATATTCAGTATATTGAGTTGAATGATGGCTGTAAATTAGAACATTTTTTGACATTTTTCCTTTAGAGCACTTCAATTCAAATAGGGGATTGAAAATTGCATTATGAGTGAAGTTGATGTGTGCTAGGATGTTACTGTTATTCAGGATGCAATGTTTGCTTCTTTACTAGTTGTCCTTTAGAAATCCAGGTGCTACAATACTTCCAAAAACTCTATTGCTCTTATTAATGACTGTCTGCTCCTTATTAGTAGTAGAGTTGCAGGAGTTTCTGGTGACCTGGAACTGACCTTTTATGTAAACCCATTAGTGCAGGAAAACAGAAAGACTGTTGGCCTCACTGAGCACAAGTGCCAGGGGTCCTGGTTTATTTTAGTGGACTGAACTGGGTTTTATGTATTGAAGGGGATTAGAGGTTCATGGGAGAAAGGAGGACTCAGCCCACTGTGTGACCTTCAACCAGTGACCTACTGTGCAGCTCTTGGTGTGAAATTAATTGAAACTGAACTCATCTGAGCATGGCTCCTTCAAAAGTAACCAGTGATTTTAACAATTAAGAGGTTATTTTTTCACGTTTGAAAACCTTGTTTTTTTATTTAAAATAATATTTAATATAATAATATAAATAACAAACTCTAGGTAAAAAGTATTTTAACTCTAAATGTATTTTTTAAATTTAAATAATGATCATGTTGTGTGTTTGGATTTCATTTATTCACCCTAACATTTTATTTTATTTCATGTTTTTGTATGTTCCAAATTTTCTGTTGGCAAAGTAGTACTGAACAAATATCTACATTTAAAGGATTGATAGAATTTTCTTTTTTGCTTTCTAATGATTGTGTGCAAATGGGTTATAGTACCCGGATGAAACTGACAGGTTTAAGAATTCAAGTAGTTAAACAAAAAGTATACCATCATTATATATATGTACCAAATTGTGTTTATGTGTGAAGACTAGTAATGAAAACCCCAACTGAGCAAATAAGAATGTTAAGTTGGTGGTTATTCTCCAAGTGCATGTGGTTGGTTCTTATTAATTTAATGTTTTGAGGTTTTTAATTTAAAAATGAATGACACACTATCTTACAGATTAACTTTGTCTATTCTGTAATTTTTTGCAAGTAGACTTTACAAAATTGGTGGAATCAGTTTGTATAAAATTCATGTTTTTTTGTGTATGCATTTGTTTCTTGTCAGGTATATTTTCTTCCTTTTAATGTGATCTTCAGCAATAAATATAATAATTTAAGGCTAAGATTGAGACTTTAATTGCATTAAAAATGGCCTAAAGCTTTAGATTCTGTTTCCTATATGCACAATACAATGTCACAGAGGGATGGGAACTATTCTTGTAAAAGGGGTGAAGGCAGGCATTAAGATTTTACAAGATGACATTTACAGACTTACACCAAGACAATTTTTACTCTGGTATACAGTACACCCTCAAAATTCGTGGGGGTTACATTCCTAGAGCACCCGCGAATTGTAAAAAAAATGTGACTTTTGGATGTGGTTAAAAATGCCTTTTAAATGCCTATTTTTGTAGTTTCAACCCTAAATACAGTATGCCCCAAAGCACTTTAATTTCGTTGCAAATTCAGCTTAATACATTACCTAAAAACAGAATGTAAAGGTAAACCTATCTACTGTACAGTACTGTAGTGCTATGTCTCCCGCGATGATAGAATGTAAAATACCGATATTACCGCTATACGTACTGTAATTCATGCAAGCACATTTTCTTTGGTATGCGCTGTCATTTTCTTTGTTATAAGTAGAGTAAATACATAATAATTTCATTTAATTAAAATACAGTAAAATGTACTCACCAATGATGAATGTTATTGATGATGATG
Source organism: Erpetoichthys calabaricus (assembly GCF_900747795.2). Taxonomy (NCBI): domain Eukaryota; kingdom Metazoa; phylum Chordata; class Cladistia; order Polypteriformes; family Polypteridae; genus Erpetoichthys; species Erpetoichthys calabaricus. The sequence goes on along the minus strand of NC_041396.2, from coordinate 79,852,672 downwards.
AAGTAGCTTTAAAACTTTATTAGATTTAAAACTCCTCAGGTGGCGCCTCTTCTTCAGGCGCTTCAGGAGGAGTCGTATCTTTGTATGGGTCTTCTGGTGGGGCTTCGTGCTGGCTTTTCTTTATAGGTTTCAGGAGCACTGTGATAGGAAGTTGCTACATTGTCTCCTGTAGCGAACTGCTGGTACAATTTCCGTGCTTTCTCATGGCAGGTTTGATCCTGACGATATTTTTATTCCTTACGGTCTTTTCCTTTTTGGCACTATCACAGAAACTTAGATATGGTACTCCAGATCGCTGCTTCGTTCTTCTTTATGTAGCATATGGTGCTTTCATTAATGCCATAGTGGCGCACTACTGCAGCATAACTTTCTAGTTCCCGGAGCAAATCAAACTTCTCCTGGAGTGTTTTAAACTTCTTCTGGCGCTTAGGCTCAGTTCCAGAAGCCTTAGAAGGTGCAGAGCGGTTTGACGACATCGTGTGAGTTTAAAAATAACAAAATGGAAAACATGAGGACACTCAGCTGGAGACGCGTCACAAAGCAGCAGTCAATCACCAGCAAGGAGAAATGAACAGCGCTCTCGGATTGGCAACTTTCACCATCCCAAACCGCATTTCCCTCAGCGGTGGTAAACCCACTCACCAGGAGATGTGTCACATGGCAGCAGTCAATCAGCAGCAAGGAGAAGTGAATAATGCTCTTGGATTGGCTACTTTCACCAACCCAAACTGTGTTTCCCTCAGCGGTTGCTTCTTGTTCTCTCTATAGCACAGTATTGCCACGAAAAAAGCCATAAAAAATTGTGGAGGATATTTACGCTTTCCGCTAACAATTAATAGTTAGGTTCTAAGAAAAAAATCCGCGAATGACTGAGTCCGCGAACCCTGAACCGTGACTTCGTGGGGGTTAATATTAAAGGTGTTTATCAGAAAAAGACCCAGCATTCAGATTTTTAGTGAAAATGCAGCATTGCTGCTGTTAAGTGGTAGCCCAACAAGACTTACAGTATATCAAAGGACACACTGTATATACCGATTCTGTTTCCCTGTTTTCTCTTCATTTATCATTTAACTGATGGAGCATTGTTCACCTGTCAGTAAATGCACTTCTGTTGTATGAACATAATTAACTGTGTAATATTCTATCAATGTAGTTAACTGTGTAATATTTTCTTTGTGCATTGTATAGTAAAAATGTATTAGCTGTACAGTGAAAGCCGAGGTCCTGCCCAGCAGTTCACTAGCTCCACTGGTAATGCACTGCCAAGGGGCCATTAAAATTTATACAAACTAAAGCTCAGACATGTTCACTTCTTTTACATCCCACAATGGAGTTACTGCAGCTCAGTTGTCTTATTGCAAATTATACAAGTAACAACAAAGAGAAATTTCAGTGGTGATCAGTGTAACAGTTAACCTTAACACCAAATCATTCTGTACACATTAAAGTATGTGAATGCGAGAGGTGGTAGCACTGTCTTCATCTGTAACTTTGTGAAAGAGGTTAGTTATACGAAAATATTGAAAGGTATACAGTATTCAAATACGGCATGGAATTATACAAGGTTTACCTGAAATGGGCATGGCTATATAAATTAATATTTTATACCCTGTATACTGTTCTTCATTTGAGGAGTTGCACTTAATTTTGTATCCATTGTGAAAATGTTCCCCCATGTACTCTTACTCATTTGAATAGTACTGACATTTACAATAGAAATATTTTTTAGTTCATTCCAGAAGTGTGATTTCTTGATTTCAAATGCATATTGTGGTTTGTTCTAATTATTCGTACATGATGATTCTTTCATTTCACTTCATTGTTCAAAATCATTGATAACCTTCCCGATTCACCACATTACAATTTCAATTCAGTCATTTCTGAAGATTCTAGTCCTGAAATGAATTACAACAGGATTTTTGCCAACATTTCACTACCTGGAAGGTTTATTTACAATGGTAATAGTACTGTTCACCAACCCAAAAAGTACTTTGCAATGGAAGTTGATTATTATTAATTTATTTGCATGAGGTTCCTGACAAATTACATAATACAAATGCATCTGGTTTGAATTGTTTTCTCTGACTGTATGGTACAATACTACCATCTGCATAGTAAAACATTTCTCTGTTTGTTGTAATTGGGTATGTTTCTGTTTGCTTTATATTTTCTTTTTACTGAAAAAAGAAAATTTAATTATTTTTGTGTCTAATCCCAGTTTGAAACATTTGAACCTAAAATAATTATAAAATAATATTAGAAAAGGCGTTGTTACTTAAAAATACAAATTACTATCATGATAAACAGTAATGGTTGCCACAGAAATACAAGCATTTTTAGCACTGAGTGCCTTCAGATTTGGAGCAGACTACTTTACTTTGATGACTTTTCTGTTACACATGTTGTCATCCTTGGCACAGTAACTGACATAAGATAAGGAAGATGAGTTTAATAAAGCTGGTATAGAATTTGCTTAGCTTTCATTATTTTATAGAGCTGGATATTTACACTAAACAACAGGTTTGTCAATGATGTGTCTTCAATTCCAGAGCATAATTCTTCTAGAAATTAACATAATTTTCATCCTGATGCTGAAAAATAAAAGCTAAAGTCATAATACAAATTCTGTGTGGTTTTGTGCTTCATAATTGCTTTTAATTTCAAAAAATATTTAAACAATTGCAAGATGACCGGATAGTATTGTGATAAAAAGAAAATTAACTCATATATATCAATTCATCCATCCATTATCCAACCCGCTATATCCTAACTACAGGGTCACAGGGGTCTGCTGGAGCCAATCCCAGCCAACACAGGGCGCAAGGCAGGAAACAAACCCTGGGCATGGCGCCAGCCCACCGCAGACTCATATATATAAAAATACTTTTTTTTTTTTTTTTAAATGAGCAACCAATTGCCATACTTCTTCTGTTTTGGGACTTTCATGCTTTTCCCAGCATTCAAACAAGCTTGTTATTCTTTCTCTGGCTTACTACCACATCAGTTCTGTTAAATACATTGTACAGAATTTTCTATACTATCGATGAACACCTGTGTCAGTCAACTGTGTTACTGGCTCCTCTACTTCATCCATTGATCTCATTGGTTCCCTTTATATTGACTGCCAAAATTATGATACATTTAAGAAATGATGTGCATCATATTGGAGGGAGTTACTCTTGTGTGTATAGTGGGTGTCAGTTATAGTGAATGGCATATGTTGCCTACGGATACCATTCTCTTTTTGGAATATTTCTGCTTGTTCCACTGTATTTAGTTTTAATTCACAGATTATGGTTTTGGGGAATGTATATCAGGAAGCAGATTTCTGAGTTATATGGTAATTACCTTGTCAGAGTTTAAATTGTATAATGAGACAGACCCCCACATAGCCAAGCCATGTGGTTTTATGTTTGGGCAGAAGTCTTACTGGTGAAGTTGAAGAATAAATGTATCAGCAGAAAACTTGAGTGTTTGGGACTTAAATTATTTTTGGCATTTTTGCCTTAGTGGAAAGGACACATTCATTAAAATTATGATTTCAGAGTTTCAGTGGGTGAACAAAATCTGTTGAGTAAATTCCTTATCTTTATGAACGTTTATTCTTTTTGAGAAGAATGGACGGTCTAAGTTTAAATAAGTAAAACTTGTGCTGTTTCTAAAACTTCAGTTATGAAGAATACTGCTTTTACTAGGGTACTTCAAATAGTCAACAGATGTCATTATTTCTTTGGCTGCAACATGCAATTGAACCAAGCTGATTCATTTTGGCAGTGAAGGTTAATCTTAGTGTATATCTGCAAAAGGAAAAAGAGGTAATGGTTATTCCCATGCTAAAAAAAAAGATGGAAGCTGGCTATATAGACGAAACATTGTGTCTCCAAACTTTTTGAGAATGTAAGTAACCATTACCTGGTTAATTTTTAAAATTTGTTGAGGATTTAGACTGTACAGCAGTGATACTCAACAAATGGCATGTGGGCCAAATCCAGCCCATGAGTAAAATTTAACTGGCTTGTTGTGAAATTTCATATTGTTTTAATTAAACATAAAAAAATATAATCTTTTTAAAATCACTGTCAGGAGATTTAATGATCGGTGGATAATAGAAGGCAAAGCTTCAAAATAGCGTCATATTCAAACAGAAATATATTTACCAAACTGCATATTCGGCTAGCAAAATTGACCCTCACTGAGCATGAGTGTTAAATGCCAGAAAAACAATGAAAACCCTTTTTCTTATCAATTGGTACTTGTCATAGTTCTGTTATAGCTCTGCTACAGGCTCCAATTTTTCTTTTGTTTGTTTGTCTTTATTTTCTTATTAAGTTTCTTTTAGTTGTTAATGGTGTTCGATTTCTCTCTTAATACTTGATCCGAAATGGACTGGGCCTTCAGCTATGAACAGTTATTCAAGTGCTGCTGCTAATGATGGTGCAGTCACTTGAGAGCTAATACAAGTGTGAATTTGAGGCTCAGTTATTTCTATAAGCATAGTATTGCTTACTTTGCTTAATGTTTCCCTTCCTTCAAGACTAAGGTCTGGTTTGAGAATTCTAGCATTTATTGCTCCTTGATTTTCAGGATCTAAATACTATTTTGGATTTGTGGTGAAAACAATCTGGATTTGGTGATTAAAGATATTAATTTTTGAGAATTAAAATTTATCATTTAGTTTCTTTATTTTCTTATTGTGATTAAGAAGTGTTTGTGTATTTCTTTTTTGGTCAGCGTTATAAAATATTGTTAGTTTGAAATCTAGACTTAATCAGTTTTTATTTAATAGATTTTTGGTTTCTGCTAAATTCATTGTTTATTCTTTGTTCTTTAACAAATTTGAAAAATAAGGTTCATAGTAAATATTCAATTACTAATTAATTTAAACTTATTAATTAAGGAGTTTTCATATGAGGTTAGTCTCTAGCCTCTTAGGAAATATGTTTTATTCTGACAGTATTACCTTTTCTTATAAGAAAATAACAGTGAAATTGGGCAATAAGATGTCATGGCATGTGTCATCCCAATACAGTAAGAAACTATAATGCAGTAGCTGTGTTTATTGTTTAATAAACTTAGTCATGCCACATTTCATGTTTTCTTGTTTCAGATTTACTGATACTTGGGATAATAATTATATGTTTAAGGTTTCTTGTTCTGTGCATGTTGAAAATTCATCTATACATTTTCTTTACCAGCCTATTTTCAGCTTATCGTTATGTGACTATCCCCAGGAGCTTTTGACCTATGTCAGTAGCGAGCTCTGGATTAAACAGAAGCACATCTCTGGAGACTCCCATACAAACATTCTCACATAGGCCAAATTATTTCTATTACTGTTACATTTCTGGCTGCTGCCTTTGTTCAAGAAGTCTTACAAGATAAGCAAACAGTACAATTAGTTGCATGGATTTTCTCTTGCAATTGAAAAACAAACAGGTTAAATGAGTTGCTCAGGATCTTATAGTAACATGGAGATGGAAATTCAGTAATTGCTCAAAGTGCTTATGTCCCACCCATTGAGAATAAAACCTGCTTGGTAAAATATTTTGTTGATGTAGACTTCACAGTTAAGCTTGAACTTTAGTGCATAAAATGTAAAATGTGCCTTCTCATAATGTGCTGCTTTAGTCACTAAAGTAGGTTTTTACATAATGTAGATGGTAATCTAACAAGAGATGGCAGTGTTTTATAAATTGTATATGATGCTATCGTTTCAGTTTTAATTTTGCAGTTATGAATGTTAAATTTCATTGTGTTTGTTATGTAGCATACAGTAAGTTTTTTATCTTTCAGGAGAAGTAGTTATCTGATATTTTTTTGTGTAGAGCACATCCATCTATTAACACTTAAACGTCAAAGCCACGAAACAGCTTGCAATAACTTACAAAAATACAATACTGGACACACAAATATATTGCAATTTATAGTACTGGCTGGTGTGGTCTCCGAGACATAAAAAACAACCCAAAGACCTCCTAGCAGTTTTACTATATTGTTGAACTTCCAGATGTGTCAGCTAAGTGGGCCAGGACAGATCGCATTTTGTGCAAGACAGACGTGTAGTTGAGCATAGCTGTGGCCAAAATTGAGTGGGACAAGCTGGAACCTGCCTCAGGCAAACGTATGGTAGCTTGTTGTGTGATTGTACAGCGTGCATGTACCACAAAGCTGAGTCTGTCCGATTGGGTTGAATGAGAAGTGAGGTGCATACACACCCTAATAAAATTTAAAAATACATGCATTTACCATCTCACCAAGTGCAAGTCACACTTGCATAAGCTTCTATATTTTCCATAGAATTCACACCAACTCCCGTGGCTGTGTTTGAGCGGGAGCAGAGTGGACTGCTCCATATACACCCACACACAAACACACACACGTCTTTCGTAGTGAGAACTGAGGTGTATGCAAGTGCCAAAAAAAATTTAAAAGTGCATGTATATGCCATCCAGTTCTGTGGTTGACCGTGAGCAGAGCGGACTGCTCCATAGACACAGACACACAGGTCTTTCATTTATTTTTGTCTAATATACAAAGAAGTATCCATACATTCACTTCCTAAACATGGTTTTTCAAGTTCATAGTCTCTGTGAGTCAGAGCCTTTCTTGGTATCACCAAGTACATGCAGATCTGTTGCAGGGCACAGTCACACACACAGAATCCAATTTAGAGCTCTCATTTAATTTAACCACCTCATCTTTTTTGATGTGGGAAGAAGACCAGAGTACTAATAGAAAAATTCACGCAGACTTAAGAACATGCTGACTCAACACAAGCAGTGACCAGAATTTAAATACATTCTACTGGAGCTCTGATGCAGCAGCACTCACTACTGTCCTACTGTAATGCAGTTACAAGTTTTGAAATTTAAGAAGTCATATACAGTAAGTTAAATTCATTATGACAACATAAGCAATCCAGTCTACACAAATTAAAACTTTCCTTGTAGCCTCCATTAACATTTAGTCATGTACATTGCCTAATACAGGATAGTGTAAACACAATTACTTTGATGAACTAAAGCAATGAAGTTGTATGAGGTGTGTCATTGTGATGACATATCCAGTATAATGACCCTTTCCAAGGTTAAGATAGGTAACTGGATCATGGTGTCACCAGTGCAAAATGACAGAACACAAGTGAGGACAATTGCCACAAATAAGACAAATGATTTAATGCAGAGACCTGGTTTAATTAATTATTTTAAGAGGGATCTTTATCTTATGATTGTGGTGTATGTTGTGGATAAGTTATTCATAAGAACAGGGGTTATGTAGCTTTCTAATTCCGGCTATGGGCATTGCTTTTGTGTTTTGAATTAAATATATACTGTAATAGTAAAATAGAATTTTGAACAGCTTTAAAACAAACCATTACAGTAATCAGCAACTTCTTGGTTTTGGCAAGGATTAAAATGCACAAATGTCTGGGACTATTTATTTCGGTATTTCTTCCATGTTTGGAAGCACAAAATGAATTAAATGTCCCAAAAAATTGGCATGATATTTTTTGAATCCCATTGCAATTTCAGAATACAGTATGTAGAAATGATCCTAACTGAATTTGTTTGGAAAATGATTACATGCGCAAACCCTTAAGGGATAAGTCTTTTGGGTTGAATAGAGAGATGATTGTCCTTTTGTGAAAGAGTTTAATTGCCACTAAGGCCCTGCTCAAGAATGAGCATAAAGCAGGACATCAGAGTACATGCAGATCGGTAGTTTCAGCAAGAGCAGGAATTAACGGCAAACACTTCATTTGGTACTTTAACTATGTCTACTAACTGAATTATGATTATAGGGTCTGGGTGTTAATTTTTGCAACTTGTAACTGTAATGCTTTAAACCAAGTTTAACCATAAGGTTCAGGACTTCATACAATGGATTAGAATGGATGTGAAGGAAAGTTTAAGAACATGACTGCTTTATGGTTTTAGATCACCCATTAGAGGTAACTTGATGTTCTCCTGATGATAACTCTTGGATATATGCAATTCAAGTTGTTGTTGGGAAGAGACAGTCACACTGAAAAAGGGGCCTGAGTTGCCTCAAAAGCTTGTATATTGTAATCTTTTTAGTTAGCCAAATGAACGTGTCATTTTGCTTGACTTTTCATGGCAACGACTGAAATTTTGGAAAAAGAGAATGGCTATTGTCTGACACTAAGTTGCTTTCTTTCTTACCTGTCTGTAATATAGCTCAGTGCCAGATGTCTGCTGCAAACCAATAACTTTGCTACTAATTTTTTACTGTTTTGCTATGATAGTTTGTATTCTTAATGCTGAAGTTGCCAAGCCAACAGATTCAATAAAATACATCTAAAAAGTGGCATTAATGCTTTTGTCCACTTCGGAACAATTATTTCCTAAAATTGAAACACAGCGTCTTCCCCTTTTTGCATATTCATTCTGTGTTAAGATCAAAGTTTAGCCTGTTATCAATGATTGTCCCTAGATATTTCTATTGCTCTACCATGTCAACTGTCTGTCCTCTAATTAATTCTGAGAGTGTGGAAGGAGGGTAGTATTAAAAACATACAACCATACACTTTGTCTTAGAGATATTTAGCATTTTTCCCAACATCAAGCAACATCCAATAACATGAAAACCAAGTAAAAACAGGATTTTTAAATTTTTGCTAATTTATTTAAAATAAAAAACTAAAATGTCACATTGACACAAGTGTTCCTTTGGCAGCAATTACCATTTGGAATCTTCTTGGGTATGACACAACTGGCTTCAAACTCTTATATTTGGGGATTTTTTTGCCTTTGTTATCTGTAGATCCTCTCAAGTTCTGTTAGGTTGGATGGAGACCATTGGTGGACAGGTCTCTCCAGAAATGTTAGATAAGGTTCAAGTCTGGCTGGGCAACAGTGTGTTGTATTTGCTTTGTGCTTAGTGTCATTATCCTGTTGGAAAGTGAACCTTTTGGCCCAGTCACAGGTCCAGAGCACTCTGAGTGGCCAGCTGTAGGAAGTGTTGTATTTATTCCATATTTCTTCCATTTAAGAACTATGAAGGAAATTGTGCTCTTGGGGACCTTCAGTGTTGCAGGAATTTTTATTCAGCCTTTTCCAAATTTGTCTCTAAGCCAGTCAGTCATTTTCTAACCCACTGCTAATCCACTCCAGGGGTGCTGGAGCCTATCCCAGCTATATTAGGATGCAAGACAGGAAGAATTCCCTGGACAGGGCGCCAGATCATTTCAGGGTGATTGCGCACACATAAGGCTACTTTAGTATTACCAATCCACTTAACCTGCATGTTTCTGGACTGTGAGGGAACCAGAACTCCCGGATGAAACTCACACAGACACAGGGAGAACAAGCAAATTTCACATAGGAGTTACTGCAACATAGCAGCGCTACCACAGTGCCTCCGTAGCCCTCTGTCTCAAAGCTCTGCAAGAAATTCCTTCAATCTCGTGGCTTGATTTTTCCCAGGTACACATTGTCAACTGTGAGACCCTATACTGTATATGAGTGTGCAATTCCTAATTATGTCTAACCAGTTGAACTGAGCAAACAAGGTGTAGAAACATCTCAAAAACGTGATCAATTAAATGGTTCAAACATTAGCCAGACTTCAAAAGTAACAGTGAAGAGTCTGAATATTTGTGTCAATGTGATAATTCAGTTTTTTTTTATTTTTAATAAATTTGCAAAATATTCGAAAATCCTGCTTTCACTTTGTCATTCTGGAGAGTTTAATGTGGAGAAAAATAATTTAAATAATTTTAAGACAAGGCTGCAAAAAATTTTGAAAAAAGTGATGGGGTCCAAATACTTTCTGAATCCACTGTGATATATACATAAGTATTAAAAATCTTATAATTTAATGAAATCAAAATAAGTAATTTATTATGGACTTCTGTTCATGGCAAATAAAGCTTTCTGTACTAAAGTGCATCAATCAGGTATTAGGAATAAAAACAGATTAAAGATTTTATTGAATGAAATTTGTAAGTAATAAGCAATGTAAAAATGGAAGAAAAAAATTCAATGTACCGTGTTTAAGCCCCATGCTTAAATTGAAGGAACAATCCATCACTTACAAATCTGCTGAGATTACTGCAAAACTGGGACAATGGGATACACCCCCTTGTGGAACTGGGCATGGAATTATAGGTTTTTGAGTAAATGACTACTTCTGTTATAGCCTTGGGTTGGGGGGTTGAGAGCGTAATATTAAGTTCTGCCTATAAAGAACTAGAACACACACATGCAAAACAAGTGTTTCCTTTACTGAATTTTCTCACCAGGAGTGCCCTAACAATCATTATAGAAGGTGCAATTAACAACAATTATTTGTTCTGAGAAAGTGCCTAATAGAACAATGACCAAACTAATATGTGAGGTTATAGTTAAATGGCGGCCAATTTGGGGAAGGGAAAAAACTCACCGTTGTGGGGGAGGCATGTTGGCAGATTGTTACTACAGAGAGAGAAAAAGATTTAAAGATAACTATCAGAGGATTTAAGAACCAACTGATGCAGTGGTGTTTTGTGAATTGAAATTATATTAATGAATGATATGCAGTTAAAGGACCTGAGTTTTTATTCCTACGTAAAAGTAACATCTTTTGGGGTAATAGCTTTGGCTTGAGTATTGTTCAAAAGTGAACAATTTTAAAAACATTTAGTGACTGATAGATATTTTAGAAAGATTTGCATTGCATAGAGTAAAACATGCTGAAAGTGGGTGGTACATCAAAGAACAGCTTGCAATGATGTGTGTGTTATCTTCATAAGGTTTATTTTTTCATGCTCCCATCAGTCTAGATAGACACTTTAAGGCATCTGCATCAACATTGTTGTTATTACATGTCACCATTATTATCAACATTGCAAATTCCTATTTTAGTTCCAGCTTTCTACTCATTTCATATGGCACAGTGCAATTTATATACACATCTTCCTGGTATTCATGTATAATACTGCCTTTTCTATTTCTTACAAAACTTTATTTTCATGGACTTTTTATCAGTATTTCCATGTTTGTAGTGTACACTGCAGGTGGAAGGTTGTTGCAATGGATTTTCTGCAAGGGTATTACTTTTATGGCAGTTTTTAATATGTACTTTTGTCTTGATCCAAGTTCTATGAGGTGAAGCCCTCTCACTATTTTGCTTTACTGCCTCATAGATCTTGAGATTTGTGTTGATGTTTGAGCCCTGTCATTTTTATGTGATATTTGTACAAGGATTTTCTCCTGCTCTCCTCCATACATAAGATGTATTTATTATATTAACTGAGGTCTCTTAATTAAATTGGTTTAAGTGACTGTGAATGCAGATGCATCCTATGGTAGATTTCGTAAGGACTAGTTGTCCATTACATGATATCCCTAGTAGATTCAGTACAATGTACAAATATAGGCATCCACAAAACCTTTTTGTAAACCATGCTTTGGTGGTTCTCATTATTAAGCCATCAGTAACAAAGGGGGTTAACAGCAATACAAATATTAAAACATATACTGTACTGTTTATGTAATTTTGTATTGTGGGACTGGCTAGTTTCAGGATTTATAAAGATGCAGTTCTGACCTTTGTTTATAACATAATAATAGAGACAACATTATAATAAGATTACAAAAATTTGAACCTTGAATTTTTTTTATGTTTATTAGTATAACAACTAAAATGTGACAGATGTAATGGGCGAATTTACAGTGTGTGCATATTTGAATGGTACATGAGTGAATAGATTGTTGTTTTCAGTTACAAGTACCATAATTACTATAGCTGATGTCAGTCTAATCCAATGACTAATTCTAGACTAGTACACAGGCATAAGAGATATCCGTGTCAGATCAGGTATATAGTGCAGCTTGAAAAACAACACGTTTTTACTGGAATTCTGAAATAAGTGGTACGTCTTACAGTTTTCAAGAAATTCATTCTGGTGATTTTGCTTTATCTGAGTTTTCTGCATTACAGAATCAAAACATCTTTAGCAATCATGAAACTGTTTCAACTTTTGGGGGGGAGTCAACATATTTTTGTCTTTTCCATTCATTTAGTGGGATATGTTTGACAAGAACAAATCCAATAATACTTTTTTTTTTTTTTTTAAGACTCTTCTCCTCAGCTGCTGTAAACATGTTTGGTTAGAGCTGAAAGTTTTAAACTTTCTATTCAAAACATTTTTGAATGTCAGAAAATCTAGGATCAACTGCCACTGGCTCTGTGCCAAAGAAAACAGGCGCCAAACATTTGTTTAAATCTAGCTCAGTGCTTGAATTTCACCTTTCACATGCCTTTACATCTTTCAGATGTAGAAATTATTAAAACAGGTTTCATTTTTTAGGGTGATTTAGTACAAAGTTAAGTACCCTAGAGCCTGTTACCTCCCTGGTGTGTTTTTTAGTTTAAATTTATTGACTCTTCATTTTTGGCAGTTTTTGGTCATTTTGTTAAGGTAGTAATCATGGTAATGGAAGTTGGAGCATAGTTCACTCTTCTGTCCATGATTTCTTTTTAACTAAATAGCTAGTTTTCATATACAGTACTCAAAAACATGCACTCATGACTACTACATGAAACAATAAAACTGCTTTTGTTTTTAACTAAATTGGAAATGACTTGTTCAGTTTTGTTGTGGCTTCATGCTGCTATAGCTCCTTGAAACAGGCAAACGTGATTGTTATATGTTAAAGAGAAGCATCAGCAGTATATTTGTAAAACATTAATTTGGCAAAATTAATGTAATGCTACATCAATGTAAATGCATAGTAATGTTCAAAAACACTGGTAATTTTAAGGAAGAAGCAAAGTTTCCTACAATGATGAACTGTGTGATCAATTACACATTGATTCTAAAATGTGTCTTGTAAGAAATTGAAACACCAGGGGCCTCAGGTATAACGCCATGCGTAGAATTCACACTATAACATGACGTACGGACAAAAGCGGAAATGTGTGTATGCACAAAAAATCCAGATGCATAAATCTGTGCGAACGCAAACATCCACGTTCTTCCACTTCATAAATCCCAGTTAGCGTGAAAAGTAACACACGTGCATGTGCCTGCTGTCCTGCCCCAACTCCTCCCTGAATTACGCCTCTTTGAATATGCAAATCAATACACAGTAAATAGCCCTTAAGCTCAGACTTCTGTGAAAAGACAATGGCAAAAGCATGGGGTAAAACAGAAGAATTTCAGCGAATACCAAGTGGAGGCAAGGAAAAACTTACTATTTGTTGGTTTAAACAGTGATATACTCAACAAAAGGAAGTTGATTGAGTAACATAGAGTGTCGGAGAAACTCGAAAGCTCAAGTTCACAAAGTCGCACAGTGCCCTAAATAAAAAAGAAGTTGTCAGATATCAAAGTCACCGTGAAAAGGCGAGTTGTAGCCCACCGTCTGAGTGTCATATGAAAGCTTATTAGGGTACAGAGAAAAGAAAAAAAATAGGGACACTGAGAAAAAAGCTCGAAATGCCAACTTTAATCTCAAAATTTCCACTTTAATCACGTAGTTTGTCATTAAAGTAGAACATCATAAACTTCATCTTTAAATAGTTTAATTTACTAGTTTCTCAAATACCAACGTAACTAAAGTAGCACGTTAAATGCTTTGTTTTTGTATGTGTTCTTTTACGTACTCTGTGTGAATCACTAGGTGCTTCATAAACAGGCTTTCTCTTCCTCCAACAGGACACAGAATCCATTACATTAGTGATATTACAGCTCTCTGAATAATTAAAATACTGAGATGTATACGTGATATCATTTTCATGATGATAGGAATTAAAAGTATGTTATTAAACATGGGAACACGGTGGCGCAGTGATAGTGACGAGCTAACGCCTCATCCACAGATTGTTCCTGTCTCCCACAAGATGCGCATGTAATAGATGTTAAGCCATCTGTAAGCTTAGAAAGCTGATTCTTCAAAACTTTTAAGGAACATTGAAATATCTTTGTAGTACATGTTTAATTATTCTATCCATCTATTTTTCCAGTGTTGTACCAGCCCCAACAAGAGTACAGTGCAAGGCAGGAATAATCGGGCTGCCAGCTTGTCGCTACCGCTGCGACACTGTGTCCTCACATGTTTAATTATTAACAATATAGATTATTTAAATGATGTTAATATTTTATCTGTATAATAAACAACATATTTTGCTGCATTTCATCTTAAAAATAGCATCGTATGTAAATATGTGCTTTATAAAGTGGCTCAGGTTGTGCAATATTATAACTGTGTATAGCAAGTTTACAGTGAGGTAATTGTACTTCTAAGTACAAACAGTTCTATAAGGAGCACTTGATGGACTGATTGAGTGTGTTTATAGTTCTTGGGATGAAACTGTTTCTGAACCGCAAGGTCCGTACAAGAAAGGCTTGAAGCGTTTGTTTGATGAGAGCAGTTCAAATAGGCAGCATAGCTGAGGCAGTGTGTGCTTGATGCTGTATACCGATAATTCTCCTTCCGATCAGCTGCTGTGAGTGGTGCAGTGAGAGTAATATGGAAAAAGATGATTCGCTATGGCAACCCCTAATGGGAGCAGCTGAAAGTGGAAGAAGGTGAAGTGAGAGTAACAACGCTAAAGCAGCTATGGTATTTGGAATAGCTTGGCAATTCCGTGGACCATTATATTATTACAGGTTAATTACAATCAGATGCCTTAAACTAATAAACCATATGCGTTTAATTTCAGTGTATTTGATAAAGCCACATCAGGGATGTGGATCTAAAAAGAAAGAGAAACCACACTGGTGCAAAAGCACTGCTTTGACGCTGGGTGCCGCCAGTTTGCAAAACCGAGCAGAGAACTTGCGTACGCCTAGGTTGGAGCTACCGTGAAAATGGGCGTGGCTTTACACCAAGTTTAGGTTTTATACATTGCGATTTGAGAGTGGAAACGGGCTTACGCAACATTTTTGTGCGTACACACCATTTATACATGAGGCCCCAGGGCTTTATCTTCCTACAGTATATTTCACATCACATCATTAGGTCTGTTTCAGCACTTTGCTGACAATAATATTATTAAGAATATTTCCTTTAGACAATAACATTTCCTGACTTATGGAAAACATAGTTAATTTGCTTTTAGACAATCTCGAGAACATTTTAGTAAGGATTATTATAATAAGAATATCTTAAAACAGTTGTTGTTTAGATGTGGATTAACTTAATTGAAGCCACTAAATTTATAAATGAGCACAGACGAGTATTGTCATGTGGCACCAGCTGGCAGTGTTCCAGAGCTGTTCACTTGTAACCAGTGCAGGTTAAGTGTTATTTTATTTTTTATCTTTTTTGCTTTTAAGAGCATATACTGAAATTTGCACTAATTATGTCCAACATTTTAGCTCAATAGCTTTCATAGACAGCAGATTTTAATTCAAGTGATATAAAAATGACTTCAGCAGATATCCTATTGTTAATTGTTGACTGTGAATGGTCTGTGACTAATTGTGGTTCACATTTCTTTTAGTGTTGGAGATCAGAAGATAAAATTCTGGACCATGATGGATAGCAAATCTGGAGCTTTGCTGATAAATTTCAGTGTCAGAAACTTTCTAAATCATTATACTATGCAGATACCTGTAATGTAGCAGTGAGGTTGTTTTTAGTGTAAAATGGATATTGAATACCAATTTCTTCATTCTGTGCTTCCAGAGTGACGCTAGCTTGCACACATGTATGCTTCTCTCCCAACATTTGACGAACGTGTATTAGCAATATCTTTTGCTATCAAGAGAAGCAGTTGGATGAGTAAAAGAGGAACATGTACAAAATATTCAAACCGATGCAACCTCTTTCAAAGTAAATTTAAAACGAATCCGTAATTGAAGTTGCACAGAATGTCTGTCGTTACACAGAGAAATGAGCTTGTAAATTCACTAGTGCTTTTCAGTAGGAGGTTTTGAAATTTCAAAACTATATACAGCGCACTGAACTTCTCTGACATATTTTCTTGAAGAATAAATGTGCCGACTTGGCAATCACAGTAGATACGTTTTGCATTATAATAATGGATAAGTCGTAAAAAGTAAGACGTGCAGCTAGTAGTTTTGTTTTTTTTAAATAGCAACCTAGGCACTGGGGAACATTTTTTAATTAATGACACATGGGCAGCATTGTAGCAGAGTGGACAGCACTGGTGGTTCATGGATGCAGTCTCACAGATTTGAATCCCATACCCCAGTTGTTGTCTGTATATGTGGATTTTGCATGATCTCCACCTGTCTGTGGTGGTTTTCTAGTGTGCACTTAAGTTTTCCTTCCTCATCCCATAAAATATGCTGGCTAGATTAATTGGCAATTTGTGAAAGATTGGATATATGTATGAATACTGTTTTGTCCAGTGCTGTTTCCTGGCATATGCCAAGTTTGCCAGAAGAACCTCCATGTAACTAAAACTGTGTTTGGGGATATTTTGTTACATTGTGTTAATGATGGAGATTGACCCCAAACCAGATTTAAAAAAAAACCTGAAGCAACTTTAACTCTCCAGGATTAGTGCTATCTACCCCAATATTAACAGGTTTGACCACCCTAACCCACTCTCACTCTCACCTCGGAGTATTGCACCCTCCACACATCCTTCTGCTGATACCAGCATAGGAAAGACATCCCCACCCATAATTACAACAGCGCAAGTGAGCAGAGAGCTGAGGAGACTTCGTGCCAGCAAAGCAGCGGGTCCAGATGGAGTATCGCCACGACTGCTGAAGGTCTGTGCATCAGAGCTGGGAGGTCCTCTACAGCGCATCTTCAACCTGAGCCTGGAACAGGGGAGAGTCCCGAGGCTTTGGAAAACATCTTGTATCACCCCAGTCCCAAAGGTATCACGTCCTAGTGAGCTGAATGACTTTCGGCCTGTTGCTCTGACATCACATGTGATGAAGACCATGGAGAGGCAGCTGTTTCACCACCTTAGGCCACAGGTTCAACACGCCCTTGACCCTCTGCAGTTTGCATATCAGGAGAAGGTGGGAGCGGAAGATGCCATCATCTATATGCTACACCGATCCCTCTCTCACTTGGACAGAGGCAGTGGTGCTGTAAGAATTATGTTTCTAGACTTTTCTAGCGCCTTCAAAACAATCCAACCTCTGCTCCTTAGGGACAAGCTGACAGAGATGGGATTAGATTCATACCTAGTGGCATGGATTGTGGACTATCTTAAAGACAGACCTCAGTATGTGCGTCTTGGGAACTGCACGTCTGACATTGTGGTCAGCAACACAGGAGCGCCACAGGGGACTGTACTTTCTCCGGTCCTGTTCAGCCTATACACATTAGACTTCCAATACAACTCGGAGTCCTGCCATGTGCAAAAGTTCGCTGATGACACTGCTATCGTGGGCTGCATCAGGAATGGGCTGGAGGAGGAGTATAGGGACCTAATCAATGACTTTGTTAAATGGTGCGACTCAAACCACCTACACCTGAACACCAGCAAAACCAAGGAGCTGGTGGTGGATTTTAGGAGGCCCCGACCCCTCATAGACCCCGTGATCATCAGAGGTGACTGTGTGCAGATGGTGCAGACCTATAAATATCTGGGAGTGCAGCTGGATGATAAATTAGACTGGACTGCCAATACTGATGCGCTGTGCAAGAAAGGACAAAGCCGGTTATACTTCCTTAGAAGGCTGCCGTCCTTCAACATCTGCAATAAGATGCTGCAGATGTTCTATCAGACAGTTGTGGCGAGCGCCCTCTTCTACGCAGTGGTGTGCTGGGGAGGCAGCATTAAGAGGAAAGACGCCTAACGCCTGGACAAACTGGTGAGGAAGGCAAGCTCTATTGTTGGCATGGAGCTGGACAGTTTAACATCTGTGGCAGAGCGAAGGGCGCTCAGCAGGCTCCTATCAATTATGGAGAATCCACTGCATCCACTTAATAGTATCATCTCCAGACAGAAGAGCAGCTTCAGCGACAGACTGCTGTCACTGTCCTGCTCCACTGACAGATTGAGGAGATCGTTCATCCCCCAAACTATGCGACTCTTTAATTCCACCCGGGGGGTAAACGTTAACATTTAACATTATACATAGTTATTGTCTGTTTTTCACCTGCATTATTATCATTCTTTAATTTAATATTATTTATTGTATCAGTATGCTGCTGGTGAAGAATGTGAATTTCCCATTGGGATTAATAAAGTCTATCTATCTATCTATCTATCTATCTATTATTTGGGAAAACAATGACCTTGAGTTTTGATGAATAAAATAGATTTGAAACAATATAAATATTGGCAGAATTTCTGATAGATTAGTAATATGATTCTGAATGAAATGTGCCTCCAACAGTTACTGTATGTAGTACACAAATAAATTGGACAGTTTGAGATTTAAAATAGACCTATATTTTAAAGTTTTGGTAGAAATAAAATTTTAACAGAAATAAAGAGTATTCCTTTGTGAGAAATCAGCACAAATTTACAAAACATGGCTGAAAAAAGTCCTTAAATAAATATTCTGTGTTAATAGATGGTTAAATGCACTGTATAAACTAAACAGAATTACAACGCAAAAAATCAGTATTTATTAATGTTGGTTCTTTAGGCAAAGTTTGGCCATGTTTGTTTCACATGAAAAACACGTTTCTTATTGGCTGGCAAACTTCTGAGGATTTTTTTCAGGGCTTTGATTAATAAAGGAGTAATTTTATCTTTAAGACCACTTTGTGAGAAATCACTGCCCTGTAATTTCAATATCACGTAACATTCTCAAACCTGATTAATCCATATTAGGGTTGTCGTTTGAAGTATCCTACACAGCATCAGGCGAGCTGGAGAAATCATTGCAGAAATAGCTCCTTGCAGAACCCACTCAAACATGCATCCACACTCATAAGCGACTCAATTAACACACACCTTATGGGAAGAAACAGCATGCAGAAACAAGGAAAGCATAAATTCCACCCAGGCAGCAACCAGATAGATTTAAACCCCGGAGACTGCTAACCACTATGCTGTCTTGCCTTATTTATTTAAAAATAAAATCATCTACTTAATATAATTGTACAAAAATCCTTCTGTGACTGAATTCACAAATATATATGATATTTGGTTTTTGTACATTGTGTAAGCTTTGATAGAACCATAATTAATTGAAAAGGCTTAAAATATCTTTTTTTTATTGGCTGTCACTACATGATTAATGGCAGAGAGCAACTTAAAATGTTTACACACTTTAAAAGTGACAGAGCTATCAGGTTCCATTTTATAATGAAATGTGCTGTAAATACTCCAAATATTATCCATCAACATCATAAAACTTGTGTCCATATTTCATTCATTTAAATGTTTTTCGCTGTATCCCTAGGAAGTAATGGGTGGAGTAGCGATTTACCAGGGAGACAGGCTTGAATTGGTAAGGGCCAGTAACATAAATTGAAATGGCTTAGTTACAAGCAAAGACTATAAGTGATCCTCTGCAGTTGTCATGTAATTTACACATTTTGATTCTTGGCCAGGGTTAATAGGAAATGAATCCTAAAAGAGTACAAGCTCAGAACTTATTCTGTGAAACAATCTTAAGTGTACATTCACAGCTATATACTGATAATCAATAAAACCAGAGAAGCAAATGACTAGTTTTATCCTCGGGTTATATAAATAACTGACATCCCCAAAGGAATTCTGTATCATTGCAAGCAACTCTTCAGAAGCTCAATAAATAAATAAATGTAACATACAAATACACAAATTACTAAAAAAAGAAAAATTCTGACTTGTCTAAACATACAAAAGAGCAGTCACAGTCACAGTGAGATATTATAAAAGTGTTAAATTCCATGTTTGACACTCCAGCCGGGAAATCAGTGCAAGTACAGAGACGCTAACTTTGTTACATCTGCTATACGACTTTCAGAGCTCTCAAAGAAGAATCTTGAACTGTGATCGTGCTGAGTACTTTCTAAAGGAGGATCCATGTCATGCATTAATAAGAAGTGTCCAAATGTTATTGAAATGGTTGGTTTTTAATTCTTGTTTTTCCAGATTTTTGTTATTCTTTTTCTGGTCCATGTGTACATTTGTACCTTGCTGTTAAGTAACCTGAGCTTTCAGAATTAGATGGCTGTCCCCATAGAGCTGCAATCTGTCCTGTTATGCTTAATGGTTTATGCTGTCACATAGTGCAAGTTGTGCTTTCGGCTGAGGCTCTGACTGGCACATCAGCTGTTGTGTTTAGTACTATACTGTATTAGTAAACTGAAAAGAGGACAAATGTGCTCTACTTTGTCTTAAGGCCATCTAAGTTTAACCTGTACTTCAGCCTAATTTCTGACAGAGTATGAAATTTAAACCTCCATATATATGTGTGTGTTTTCTTTTTTCTTCTTCTTTTTTAATAATTTAATAATTCACAAGCAAAAGTATAGTTTTTGCCAAGAGTGGAGGGAGTAACAGCTATAAAGTAAGATCTATATTCTCTTAATTTGACAGTTTTGGAAATAGGATTTCAAAAACTGCCTGAAACATTATGCCTGATTTTTGTGTCTTTTGGTGCGTGCAGCCCACTTAGATATGGGAAAAATGATGTATATTTTAAAAACGGCTTAAAGGGTAAGAACTTTACTTATTTATTAATTTTAAAGCAATGAACATTCCATACAATCAAGTCAAGCTTAATAAAACTATATTCAGTCCCCACCCAAGATAGAGAGGAAGGCCAACAGCCAGAGTAAAACTTTAAAAGTAGAAAAGAGGGAAGAGAAACCTTTTCCCCAATATAAATGCTTATTCCAAAATGTTATTGATTTGATCCTGCCAGGTTTTAAAAAAGTTTTGAAGAGATCCTCTAAGTGAGAATTTGATTTTTTCCAATTTCAAATAGTATATAGCACCAGTTACCCACTGACTTAAGAGGTAGACTAGGATTTTTCCAGTTGAGCAAGATAAGTCCATGTGCTAGCAGTGAGGTAAAGGCAATTAACAGTTTGTTTGTCCTTCTCCACTTTAAGCCCATCTGGTAGTATATCAAACACAGCAGTTAATGGATTAGGAGTGCTTGTGACACCAAGGCTGTCTGATAGATATTTAAAGATTTTGGTCCAGAATGATGATAATTTGATACATGGCCAAAACATGTGACCCAGTGAGGCAGCTTAAAAGGCAAGAACTTTATGTAATAAATTGATCCCTAGCATAGGTTTGTTACCTGTCAGGGTAGGCAAAGGAATTAGGGACATCAATTTGACATGCACACTGGAGTGACTCTAGCAAGACCAGAAAAGTATAGTTAATGCAAGTTATTATTATCTTTATCAACACTTTATTGCCATAAAAGTTAGAAGTGATACTAGCAGTAGCTATTCAGGTGTGTTGGTCTGGTTTCTTTGGATACTAATTTTATGATAGCCTTCTTGAAACCTAGGAAGTTGTAAAATGCATGGAAACCAAGTGAAAAGTCTCACCTGAAGTTTTATCTGAGCTGTAAAGATTTGATGATGTGGTCAAAATGCTGTACTGCTTTGTGTAGAAGGCCTCTTGATTCCCTGGGAACCTGTTTATTTTGAGCCTAAAAATAAATATAAAATTAATTTGGGTCATGGTAATGATTTAACTTAGAGCCAAGAGTAGTTTGGGCTGCCAACACAGCCCACCTCGTTAATCAACAGTTGTTATAAACAAAAACAACACACAATGAAGTGAAAAATACAACAAAACAAATACCACATAGCAAAGTGTCCTATAATCGTCAGGCTTCTGCTGGTAAAGCACGCTCCTCTCAATAGATCGCCTCCTTGGTCAAAGACACCTCCTTCCGTGCGGTCGTCCTTTTTAAGCTGTGGGACTGGACTGTTCAGGGTCAGTTGCCCTCATTAGGTGTTTTCTGTGGGTTGTGTAAGGAAGGATGTGACAAGGCTGTTAGCCGCAGCATCCCCTCTCGGCCCAGGGTTTTACTTCATACCTGGTAAGATCTTGGATGGTGATCCTTGAACACGCATGAGTGACACTGTATTTTATAACAATTTCTGTGTGTTTGTTTGCTTAATCCACAGCAACCTGTTTGCTTTATCTTCATTAAATTGTCCATATCAACTATCAGATTAAATTGTCCATATCAACTATCGGGGAGAGGAAACCAAATGTTGTATGTCATTTATTGGCAATGACTGATTTCCTTCATGGAAATCAATTGCACATCTAACACCTGGCAAAAGAGATAAACTATTAGGTTTAATAGCAGTGAAAATCTTATAGGATTTTTACATGTTGTATGTGCACAGAAACATGAAACTAGTTTTCATGAGAAGTGTTAATAAATTGTATTTTAAAGTGGCGGACATTTTACAAAGCTCCCATATCATCTGTGTATTTGTATAATAATGAACAACATTCCTTAGTGACAGAAGCAGAGCTAAAATATTTATTTTGTAGAAGTTGCGCCTAATTAGTTAGGACTTACTAATACTGCCAGGGTAGCCTGCCATGATCCCAAATGGATTAAGCTGGCTTAAGAATATTAAGACTCGGTGTGATATGCAGCACAGTTAGTAGAGTTCATGAAGGCGCACAATAAACTTAAAATCTATGTGATTTTACTTGCTATTAATACATTTCGATGAACTGCCTCTCATTGACTGAAATAACATAACTAATAGAAAAAGCACATCATAAAAAATGATTGTTTTAAAAAGCACATCATAAAAAATGATTGTTTTAAGTCTGTTATGGAAATGGGCAGTGGAATTTATGGGGTACAATGAAATCTTATTTCTCTGGTGAATGGGTGCTATAAGCAGATTGCTTTTAAATTTGGTTTGCAAGAAAGAAATCAAACTTATCATTTTTGATTGATTGTGTAAAACCAATAACACTGAAACCAATCATTAGATCCGAGACTTTTTCTAAATCTGTGAGACCTAGCCAGTAAATTCAAGGCCAGATGGTCTACAGTGTTATTAGCTTTGTATTACAAAAAGAAACAATGAATTAAATCAATAGAGTATGTCTGCTGTCAAGTCAAGTTGCTATCAACTGTGGTATCTGTAACACTACTTAGCTGGGTATTAGCATTGCTTCTGAAATCCAATTTGTAATGCTCGATAGTCCATCTTTGCAGCCTTTAATTCCATGTGTGCTGTACAAGCCATTATGGGGGATAGTTGGTATCATGGAGTGCTGACATAATATCACAATTAATTTAAAATACTATCAGTTTTTAAGCTGTTTTGTTTCTGTATGGGTTCTGTGTAATTATTGTAAGCTTATCCATCAAACAGACTTTTAATTATGTTTTTTGAGGGACAGCAGGAAAGTATCTCAACTGTTTAATATTTAGGGGTACTAATAGTTAATGTGATTAACTGAAATATTTACAGCAGAGGTGAAGTTTGTCTCTTGCATTTATAGCATAATACATTGACATGGTTTAAAAATATGGTAAACTGTGTTAATGCTTTATAGTTGTTATAGTGAGTTAATAAGACGTTACTACCATAATTTTGCATAAATCATTTTGAACATGGCAAATGAAATACATGCTTTTATGATTCTGTGTGAACTGCCACACACTGTAATTTTGTTTTAAATTGGGTGCTTTTGTAAGGATGTACTATATTAAAACAAGTTTTTTTTTTGTATACTCTAAATTGGATTAATGCAATTTAGGGTGCTAAAATATCTTCACAAACACAGACACCTTAGGTAGGAAGGACACTATCAGATTTTCTTATTGCCACATATTTAAGGGATGGAGCTTGACACTGGTATCATATCTAATTTTAGTTAGCTTTGTGGAGCTTGCATTAATTTGCTTTAATTAATTTCTCCAAAACAGCACTGTTAAAGTTCCAGAAAATGGAATAGTCTATATTTGTGTTCACTCTGGCTGACCACTCACTTAAATCATTTTACTGCCTGGGTCAGCATTTCATCAGCCGGAGATCTGTTGGGTACTGGAAATATGTATCTGCACAATGTTATTTATTTTCAGTATCTGTATGTGTTTGTTTTTTATTTTCTCCACAAGCCAGCATTGATAAGAAGTTTATATTAGGTCTTCAAAATAGTACTAGGGTGTTGTACCGTGTTAGCTATTATGAATGTAGAGAAAAGCCAAGCAAAATGACACCTTTTATTGGCTAACTAAAAAGATTACAATATGCAAGCTTTCGAGGCAACTCAGGCCCCTTCTTCAGGCAAGATCTTGCCTGAAGAAGGGGCCTGAGTTGCCTCGAAAGCTTGCATATTGTAATCTTTTTAGTTAGCCAATAAAAGGTGTCTTCAAAATAGAAATTTTCAAGTCTTATCATATCCAAGTGTGCAATTTGAATTTTCAGCTTTGTTCTGAACCTTAACTTAGATAAATTTAGTCATAAAGTTCCGAAGAAAGGAGAGTAGCCAAGCTGAATAAGCATTAGGTCAGTCAAAAACATGATTAGCTGGAGGATTTTAATTCAATTACATGTAAAAATTTCATGCTTGTACATTACATGATAAGTTCTATCAATTAAGTAAACCCAAAATGCAAAAGTTTGTGTTTTAGATTTCGTTTTCTTCACATCTTTAATTGAACCAGCAAATCATCTAATAATTAACCACTACAACATCATTATTAAATGATACAACTAAGCAACCAATTACACCAATGTAATTCATATACAGTAATCCCTCCTCCATCGCGGGGGTTGCGTTCCAGAGCCACCCGCAAAATAAGAAAATCCGCGAAGTAGAAACCATATGTTTATGTGGTTATTTTTATATTGTCATGCTTGGGTCACAGATTTGCACAGAAACACAGGAGGTTGTAGAGAGACAGGAACGTTATTCAAACACTGCAAACAAACATTTGTCTCTTTTTCAAAAGTTTAAACTGTGCTCCATGACAAGACAGAGATGACAGTTCCGTCTCACAATTAAAAGAATGCAAACATATCTTCCTCTTCAAAGGAGTGCTTGTCAGGAGCAGATGTCAGAGAGATAGAGAAAAGCAAACAAATCAATAGGGCTGTTTGACTTTTAAGTATGCGAAGCACTGCGGCACAAAGCTGTTGAAGGCGGCAGCTCACACCCCCTCCGTCAGGAGCAGAGAAAGAGAGAGAGATAGAGAGACAGAGAAAAACAAACAATCGAAAATCAATACGTGCCCTTCGAGCTTTTAAGTATGCGAAGCACCGTGCAGCATGTCGCTTCAGGAAGCAGCTGCACACAGAAGGTAGCAACGTGAAGATAATCTTTCAGCATTTTTAGACGAGCGTCTGTATTGTCTAGGTGTGCGAACAGCCCCCCTGCTCAATCCCCCTATGTCAGGATCAGAGAAAGTCCGTGCGAGAGAGAGAGAGAAAAGTACGTTGGGTAGCTTCTCAGCCATCTGCCAATAGCGTCCGTTGTATGAAATCAACTGGGCAAACCAACTGAGGAAGCATGTACCAGAAATTAAAAGACCCATTGTCCGCAGAAATCCGCGAACCAGCAAAAAATCCGCGATATTTATTTAAATATGCTTACATATAAAATCCGCGATGGAGTGAAGTCGCGAAAGGCGAAGCGCGATATAGCGAGGGATTACTGTATAAGAAAACCTCCAGTCATCACAAGGAGAAAAAAATTCTTCTTATGTGGTGTAGGGTGTGCAGTTGGTTTATAGAAGACAAATATGCCCAAAGCCACTTTTCATAACCACACAAATGTTTGGCAGTTAAAATACTGATAATACTAGTATTTCCAGTCTTTTTCTTTCTCTGACATTATATACATGGGTGGGTGTTGCTAAAACTCTGCAATATCTTTACAAAAGGAAAAAATACTTAATGCAAATTTAACTAAATTCATGCTAATAATGCATTTTTGGCACATAATCCCAATACTGCTCAAAAATTCTGTTAAAAAAAATAGTACTCTATCCAGTCGTCTTTTTCTCCTCCAACTGAAAAATGTAAAATAAAAAAAATATATATTGTCAGATTTGACAACATTGTTGAGTGGCATCCTGTGTGATTGGTGATTTTATGGCAATAAAATGAATTTGCTTTTTTATTAATATAAATCTAGTTTTTATGTCATTCAAACAAATTATGTCAGTTGTATTAGAAAAGGTATGTAAAGCCTGTAGATAAACATTTTTGGGTGAATTAACTTAAAGTAGCTGCTTAATAACAATTTTTCCAAAAATTATTTTTTAAACCTTAAAAACATACTCACTTTGAGTGACTAAAGTCAACCTAAGGTAACTGAGATATTATGGCAATATACCCTAGAAATAATTTCTATGAGTGCTGCTTTTAATTAAAGCAATGAATTACGTTAATATAATTTCAATGTAAATTATACTATTTAATGTGACATTCAAGAAATTTAGATTAGTTGTGCTAGAAATGGGCTCAGAAAGTCTTAAGACCTACTCACTTTTAGTAAAACTAATTTTATTTGGCTGAGTAATAGCAACTTACCCCAATAATCATTTTTTGAGTGTGGGTATAGTTACATGATGAGTCTATGTGAAACCAAAGATAATTTCAGAAACTTTCAGTCATATCACACAAGTATGTTATTTTTATTGCTATTCCTGGGAAATGTTACACCCTTTTTTTATGTATCCCTGCTTGCTTTCTCCTCCAGCATGCAAAGTTACATTTTCTTTGTCTTTTATGTTAACCATGGTATTCCTTCTCACGTGCAGTGTTTAAAGTGAATGCAAAACCCAGGCTAAAACAAATTGCTCCTACTGGTGGTCTGATTTTTTTTTCTTTGTTTCCAAAGTGGTTCTCATGATGCAACTACCCTCAGAGCTCCAAATCCTGAGTCAGAAAATGACTGTTGTGTGTGTTTTATATACAGTATATAGTCACTATAGATAGTCAGTAATAATTCATGTCAATATAGCAAACTTAAGAGTTGCTGAAGTGCTCAGTAAAACTGAATGACATCTTTATGAACAGATTCAGAACCATGTGGTTTCTAGATGCTTTAAACACAAGTCTGAAGCTGCTGAACTTGGTTAGCTAAGATAGCAGCTGCTTTTGTGGAGATTGCCTTATGAGAACCTTCTAGCTGTCTGGTGAGAAGGTGCACTGTGCTGATCATCCACTCTGGATGAACTAGGCAGAATGTTTGCCTCTTTGATTACAACTATTGTGTGAAAAATGGCTGACTATATAATTAAATTAAGATTTTTGTATCTGAAATCTTTCTAATCTGCCGGTGCAGAGCAAAAAAGCAAAGAAACAGCTAGCCGTATTGGTACAACTTTTTCATCAATGCAAAATATATGTGAGTAATATAAATCTTTTTTTTTTTTGCAATGTATCAAATTCACTTTATATCATTTGCACAGATTCTACAATTTATTAGACTTCTGGAACTCCTTACCTTTAGTGGTTAGGCAAGCCACTTCAGTCGCCACATTCAAATCACACCTAAAAACGCACTTCTTCACATTGGCTTTTAATTCTTAACCTGTCTTATTTCCACTTGCTTTTTGCTATTTCTCTGTTTTATTGGGTCTCCTGACCTGTTTTTAGTGTCTCTGTTTTAATTCTCTCTTAATGTTTGTTTTTAATATTTTGCTTTTAGTCTTGCTTGTTTTAACTGTACAGCGCTTCGGTCAGTTGTAATGCTGTGTTTTTAAGCGCTTAACAAATAAAAATGGTATGGTATGGTATGGTGAGTTGTTTGAGGTAAATAGATAGCTCACTGCTGTCAGAAGAGGTACAGAGAAATTTAAAATAATAGATTGATTATGAGAAACTTCCTCATATAACACACAGATGTAAAACCAGCTTGATATCATGCTGCCTGATATGCCTTTAGTTTCTCAGACCAGTCTTTGGGATCTTTCAATAATTTTGACATCTTTGCAAACTTTTGGGGCCTAGACAAAAAATACCAAAAGCTAGGTATTTGAAAGGAAACTGACAAAGTGAATCCATTGGCAGGTCTGACTCAGACTTTGAGCAAAATATGTTATTTGGAAAATGTTGTCTAAGGTATTCGAGCATAGGCAGACTGCCACAAAATCTAAATGGAAAGAATGCTTTTCATGATTATATTAAATTTGGTGCTTTGTCCACTATTTTTTATGTCATATCTATTGGACATGTACATTCACAGACAATCCGGTATTTTGTATTTTGCCCCATAAATTCATTCTGCCACTGTAGCACTTTCTTTTTAAATGCTAATTTCCCTGTGTCAGCAACTTCCTTCACTCTCTCACCCTCTCTGTGCCAGTTCTGCATTGCCCGATGCAACTGCAGCAAAAAAGGTCATCTGAATATTAATCTGTTGTACAGCAGCATTGAATGTTGAATTTATTAGCAAATCAGCAGTTTATGTTTGCTTGTTACAAACTGATTTTATTGATGTAAAGACTCACAAAGGAAGTTTAGTTTTATTGCTGACTGTATGGTGCATATATAAATCTTACTCCTCCTTACCCTCTCATTTAAATACTTTAAGTATTTAAAAAGAGCAGCTTGACCATATAGTATATGGGGACAGTATAAAACAGAACAAAAGAATACATACTTGGTAGTCCCAGTATGAAAGGGTATTTTTGCCCTTCCAGTATGGTTTTTAAAGTTATGACTGAAGGTTGCTGAAGATCTTGAAGTCAGTGATCTTAAAGTCCATTGATGTTACGTGTGTGTGACAGTTAGGAATCTGAAGAATCTCTCTCATTGTACTGAACACAATCAGTAGTCTGAAGTATCTTGTTGTTGATGCTGCATGGAGTGCAGGCATCTCATAAAATTGCAGCGTGTTCGTCCTTCTGATGATGCCCAGGGCATGCTGTGAAGCTGGATCTTTTTAAGATAAATAGAAGAGGTCCACATTATATAATGAAGAACCTGTCTGCTCCCTTCCGGTCAAATACTATTAAAACAATGGCATTTTATCCCCATAGGCGCACTCTTTTTACTCGTCAAACTATCAACTAAGATTATTCTATAAATATATATTGATGAGGTGGGGTTCGGAGGGTGGTGGTCATAAAGGCTTTTTTATATGTGCATGTTATTCTTTTCAAGCCTGCATATGTTGGGTTCATGTCCAAATGTTTTTAATGGCATTTTCATCGGACAGCCACATCCACCTACACTCCCCTCCTTATTTACTATACCATATATTACATTGAATTCCTGTAATTCTAATCATGTTCCTGTTATGATGATTCCTGGTAGGAGTCGAAAGCTTAGAAAATAAAACACTATATTAAGATACGTGATTCATTTTCTCCCGTTGTGGATTTCCAGCTACAAATATGTAAATCGTATCACAGACCTTCGCTTCCATACATATATTTACTCTACTTTAAGCTTAGGATATATAAAAT